>NC_051229.1:16031729-16331729 GCF_015220715.1 Pygocentrus nattereri | reverse complement strand
AATTCACAAGAGCAAAAAAAAGAAGAAGATAAGACATTGTGTGAATAGCTGTATACAAAATAGATAAGGTCATTGGGTAATAAGTGCTTGTAGACAAATAAGGCTCTACACATGAAGAGTGCATGCATGACAATCTGTGTTTGGTTGCACTCATTGAGCTTGTCTTATTATCATGCAAAACACAAGTCTTCTCTTGTCCCAAATAGGCGTGAGAATCAAATGTAGTAGTGTTCTTTCTGCTGTCTTAGAGAAAGGCATATGAAGTCCATCTGCTACAAAACCGTGTAAACATATTGAAAACATCTCTCTTAACATCAGCACCAATATAGGGTGATTTTGGGTATTCTGGGGTAGCAGTAATATGGGACACTTTAAGAAACTCTTGTGTATTCCAGTTTCACCTGATGATTACTAGAGTATTCTTTCCAAATGAGCGAATTCAGTTAGAAAAGTCATTTTTAGTGAGTAACTGAACCAAAGAATGGCTTTATCATTCAATGCCTATGACATACATGTCAATGCTGTCCCATGTGACCTCAAGCCCCACTGTACCTGAATCCACCCCGTCTCCCGTCTTTTTTGGCGTGGCTGCATGAAGCCTGTATTATTCTGCTGACCGGAGGAGCTGCGTGCTGAAGCTGAGCACTAAGGGTCACTCAGTAGGCCTGGACCTGGCTGGGAAGCAGCTGGCAGCCGTTGTTGACGTGGTTGAGGACCCTCTGCTTTAGCTGCGCCACCTGCTCCCTCAGCACGCTGGCCGTGGAAGCGAGCTCTGTGTTCTGATTCTTCAGCGTCTTCACCTTGTCCTCGAGCCGCGAGATGCGCTCCAGTTTGCGCTTGCGGCACTTGGATGCGGCGATCCGGTTGCGCAGCCTCTTGCGCTCCGCTTTGATGCGCTCCTGCGTGTCCATGTCGATTGGCGAGAGCGGCGGGCTCTCGCCGAAGCTCTGCACGTCCGGGACGGTCTGGGGCTCGTCCTTCAGAGGCTGGAGCCGCGTGTGCTGCTCGGCCGACGTGGGCGCGTGAGCCGGCGGTGGCGGAGGGAAAGGGATGGTGTCCGTGCTGTAGTTCACCGTTGTGCCGTACGTGCTCAAGTTCGTGTATACGGGCAGGTCCGAAGGCAAAGCCAAGCCTGCGTGGCTAGCGAGCAGTCTGCCGCCCAGCGTGGTAGCTCCGTTCAGCTGGTTCTGTTTGTGGAGGTCCTCCAGGGCTTTGACGAAGCCCTCGGCGAACTCCTGCTCGTCGCTCACGGCCTTGTTGTACGCGAACTGCGACGACGTGGTGGGCGTCGTGGACTGCGCTATGAGCCTCTCCAGCTCCGGGGAGGCTAGTTTGAGCAGTCCCGGCTCGGCTGAGCCCAGCATGGCCTCGCCGTCCTTCAGCTCGGAGCCAGCGTTCTGCTCCTCCAGGTTTAAGCTCATTTCTTTCTTCATCACGCCGCGTCGTGAGAACAAGCGCTGTTCGGGTCTTTTGTGGGGCGCGTTCCCCCCTCAGCTCTCAGCTACCGTTCAGCACCTCTTCTGGACGAAGGGTTTGTTTATGTTACCCATTCTACCCCCTCAGAAGGGTTAAAAACAGCCTATTAGCCTAACTGTTGTACATTTAGTTTCGTCGAGTGTCAGAAAACTATAAAGCGCGCTCTCAAAAAGAAACATTAAGTTTTGTTCTTATCGCCTCTCTTTCGTTCGAAAGTCTGAGGGTAAAAAAGTATATGGCTTTCTTACGTAACTCCTTTTGTCGTCTTTTTGTTGGGTCGTGTTGAGCGAACTGCTCTCCCTCTTCCCTCACAGGCAGTCTTCCCGGGCTCAGGATGGGCGGAAAATAAAACATTTGCAAGTTTTTCTAGCTCGCAAAAAATTTCCATTATGTCACTTCAGAGCGCTCAGATTGGACCGAAATGACGTTTTCCTCCGGACTCATTTGCATAAGAGGGCCGGGTTCGGACTCCGTCGTCATGGCGATGCTCGGCAAACTGCAAACAGTGCGGTGCATTGTGGGGTGATGTCATAAAGAAACGTAGAGCGCGCGAGGGTGGGGCGAGAGAGAGCGCGGGAGGAGGGGCGGAAGCCGTGTCTGGTGGAAATGTTCCCTTTATTTCCAACATGTGGAGGTTTTCTGGACGTCTGGAAGTAAAGAGAGAAGGAGGAGGAGGAGGAGGAGGGGCAGGAAGAGGGGGAGGAGAGTCAGGAACAGTGTCTGGTTGGAAATGTTTCTCAATTTCCATCTTTGTGGAGGCTTTTGGACTGAACTTTCCACACCGTTGTCGTATTTGAGAGCACGAGGGCACAGAGTCACACGCTTCACACAAACACACACAGGGTTTGATTGGTGGACGCCTCAGTGAAACTGAATGTAAGCTGCGCCTCCTCCTTCCAAAAGTCCAGTACACTAGACTGTTTTCTAGCTCTCTGGCCTCACGTACGTCATTATACAATAAAAGAAACTTGCGTTTCATTTATTATATTGTTATATATGTTATTAATCATATTAAGGGTTTCTTTTTTGGTTTCGTCATAAACAAATACAAACGTGGAAGCTGGCGAGACAAAAAACAAGAACGTTGTTGTTAAATCATCCCATGTTTGTTACTGAAATGTCTTTGTATGTGTTTTGTACTACTCCCTATTATGAAAGGCAGAAAGAGGTTTTTGCTGTTAGCTTGATGATGAGTGCGTGTGCTGTTCGTGTTGTTCTGTGCTGGGCCGTGGGGTGGTTGCTCCAGGGCCTATGTCAGGAGAAAGTGTATAGCTAGAGTGACCTGCATGCTAGCTCGGTTTTAGCAGTGCTGAGCCACGGTTCTCCCCTGCTACCTGTTCAGTAACAGCCTTCGCTTTTAAATATACAGATAAATAACAGACCATTTACTTTCTCATATATATATATATGATATGATGATATATATATATAT
Source organism: Pygocentrus nattereri (assembly GCF_015220715.1). Lineage (NCBI taxonomy): Eukaryota > Metazoa > Chordata > Actinopteri > Characiformes > Serrasalmidae > Pygocentrus > Pygocentrus nattereri. The sequence goes on along the minus strand of NC_051229.1, from coordinate 16,328,821 downwards.
ATATATATATATATATATATATATATATATGTTGGAACAAAACCAGGTATCTCTAAAAACGGTGTGTCCATTTTTGACGTTTTTCAGTTTTTGATATAATTTGAAAATGCCTGTTGTTTTTTACAGCATGTGTAAATTTCATGATGAACAGACCAAAAGACACAGCCTAAAATGACTTGGAAAAAAGTCTGGTTCTGTTGACTTACATTAAAAGTGAAGTAGGTTTTTTCTTTCAACAGCAGCAATATATATATATATCCATCCATTTTCTAAGCCGCTTCTCCGTCAGGGTCGCGGGGGGGTGCTGGAGCCTACCCCAGCAGTCTTCGGGTGGAAGGCAGGATACACCCTGGACAGGTCGCCAGTCCATCGCAGGGCAGACAGACATACACAGACAGTCAATCCAGGGTGTATCCTGCCTTCCGCCCGAAGACTATATATATATATATATATATATATATATATATATATATATATATATATATATATATGTATATAGCTCCACCTTGTATCCAGTTTTTTAAATAATTTGAAAATGCCTGTTGCCCTTTACATTGTGTGTAAATTTCATGATGAATGGACCAAAAAAAAACAGCCCAAAATTACTTGGGAAAAAAGTCTAACTCCATTGACTAACACTAAAAATAAAGTACATTTTTTCCTTCTCCTGTAAAGTAATCATTTTGGAGATACAAGGTTTTCTTCACACACCTCTGATGAGCTTAGGGGTGCAGCCTGACTAAATGTGTCAGTTTGTTGTGACTGCTGTTGTTGCTGCTGAGAGGTTTTGTTTGTGGTTAATTAGAGTAATTCTAACCAAAGAGGGTGGGTTACAGTGTGCTGAAAGTGTCGACCCTCCTCGGACGTTATGTTCTCCTGTGTCACCCCCTCCCTGTGGTTTGGGTTGGGGTAGACCTAGGCCAAACATTTCTTGCTGCCTGTGTGAAGTGCCTGTTCAAAATAAAAGAGTTGCTTGTACACACTATGTTTGCGCCTTCTTCTATGCCAGCAGTGCTACATATGCAATGATGTGCAATGCAGTTAAACCCTATAGTTAATAGAAAATAGTACAAAGACAGAATATCAAATGAGAATTGTTATTGTTTTGGGGAAAAAAATCTTTGCCCTTGTAAAATTTGATGCCAGGAACACATTTCAAAAAAGGGATGAGAGTTAGGGTTAGATAAAAAAAAACAACACTGGTAAAGTTATATAATGCTAAACAAACACCGGGTGGAACATTTCATAACTAGTTAGGCTAATTGCCAACGGGTCAGTAACTTGATTGGGTATAATAAGAGAATCTCAGAGAGGCTGAGTCTTTCAGAAGTAAAGATGGGCCGGAGTTCAAGAATAATGTTTCTCAATGTAAAATAGCAAAAACTTGGGTATTTTGTCATCTACAAACATACATGTTGTGCTGGTACGAGTGGATCAGACACAGCAGTGCTGCTGGAGTTTTTAAACACTGTGTCTACTCACTGTCCACTCTGTTAGACACTCGTATCTTGTCAGTCCACCTTGTAGATGTAAAGTCAGACGATAGCTCATTTGCACAGTTTGTGTTGGTCATCCTCTATTCCTTCATGAGTGGACAATTCTTGGTCCAGTAGTGACACTTGGGTAATTAAAACATTGCCGTATCTGATACACTACCACACTTACTATGTGAGTGTCACTGCAGTGCTGAGAATTAACCAATAATACCTTCTTTGTGGTAGTCTTGGCGGGTCCTCATCACTGATAAATGATGTGAAAGGGGGCTAAAAAAGCATGGAGAGAAAAAGATCATCTACAGTTTCCAATTGCAGAACTACAAAATGCACATGTATATTAAATAGACCTGATTCAATAGAAAAGTAAGTAAATACAAGGCAGGATTACCTAATAAAGTGACAAGTAAGTGCATACATATCATCAAGCAGAGTGATGTCATTTAATTTGTATTTTTGCTAATACCATTGTAGCTGTTTCCTGCTTCCACTCAATATGCCTGAATTGTGTGCAAATTGTATATATTTTGTTTACGCAATTAATGCACTTGTCTCTAAAGGATTTCTGGTGTAATCAGTTCATTTATGCTTACCTGTGAACACATGGGAGCTTTAAGAATTGTTAACTTTTCAAGACATTTTCAAGACATACCCCTGTAGGGTAGTTGTGTCTTAATGTATGATAATGCATATATTACTTTGTTAGAACAGTGGCAGATTATCGATTGATCAGCTGTGTTCACCTGTGTTGTACGTCTTCTCCTCTTTGCTTGAAACTAGAGACAAATGCTGATGACGTTGTAGTGTTGAAATGTGTCCTTGTTTACTTTTCACTCCCAAACTCTATCATTCATCAAAGTGATGTGCAGAACTGTACTGCTGAATTCTGGTCTCTTGTATATTTACTACATTGGAACTCAGTTTAACAGCAGAAGGCCTAGCGTTTATCTTTGTGTAGGTATGCTCAAGCAAAGCATCAATCTAACTTTTTTTTTGTTTTCTGGCTACAGAGAAGGTCGTGCAGGTCCCTAGTGAACTCCTGATGGACAACATGTGATTTCTCATGCAGAACTGGTGGCAGTGCACACTTTAAGTTCCAGTAATCATTCAACATCATGTCCATGTGAGACTCTATTCTACACTGAGCACCTTCTTCGGTCAAGTCTGGACACAGTGACTCATTATTCTTGGTCAGCCAGGGCAAGTGGCTAATTCTATTCATGATCTTTATTCATTCCCCCCATAATTTATCCTTCTTTTATATATACATATAAACATGTGCTGTTTTTTATCATCTCAGCATAGCTTTGTGAGTATCCTGGACATTTTATTGAATCATGGAAGAAAAGTTTCTTGAGGTTCATCAATGTAGTCTGTTCCTTTGACTATAATGGGTGTTATTTGTTGTTTCCTTTGTAATTTACCATAAGCAGTTCACTGTTAAATCTATGCTAACTAATTGTAATTTCTTATGTGCTGTACTGTATGTTTTGGCAGTGAAATTCTGGCAACCACAGCTGCTGGTAATTTACTATAAAGTTGAACTGTAAAATGTCATATGGTTGTACTGTGCTTATTACTGATAGACTGTAATTATGTTAATAGTATATCTGTTGTTTTCAAAATAATTCACTGTATACAGATTTACAATATATGCTTTTCTCAGACTAATTAACTGTAAACAAACAGTTCTGTACAGGGACATTTATGCTCGTCAAAAAATACTGAAATGTCATACTTTTCACATTTTCACATATACTTCACATTTTAATGTGAAGATCTGGCAACCACAGCTGTTGTAAATATAAATCAGTTTTTGCCAGATGTTTAGTAAATGTAAAGCAATTTTGCTCAGACATGTGCCGCTTGTTACCATTATTTTTTTAAGAAACCATTAGTCACATTTTTTACAGTGTATGTTACTGGTATCAGTAGTATGATTTAAATGCACCCAACTCTAATAAAGCAATTCTGGTTAAACTGTACATATATCTGGCTACAAATAGGAAACTGCAAAACAATATCAGTAATGTAATTTTTTAATGTGGAAATGATTTCAATCAATAGTTAATGCTTGCTTTTTTCAAAATTCTGTCCTCAAGATGTATTTAGTGTCAGTAACTGAGCTGTATGGCTCAGTCTGGCACACAGCACCATTTTCCTTTCATTTGTATGTGCGGCACACCTAGAGATTCTTATCAATGGGGACACAGCAGCAACACCTTGAAGATGTGAATGAATTATGCCGGTTGCCGTGGTTGCCTCTCCATTTTCTATAAATAGCGCTGCAGGCAGGGAAAAGTGTGTGTATGGTGGGGGGGGCTGCTGATATGACGTCAGGAAGCGGTGACGTCCATGGACCGTCTGCATCAGAGAGGTGCCAGCATCACTCGTTGCTATGGTAACACTGACATGAGGTCTGACGCAGGAGCAGCAGGTGAATGGAGTGGGGGAGGGAGAGATAAAGGGAGTAGAGGAGAGAGGAAAGAAGCAGAGGATGTGGGGGACTGCGGCGGATGGAGCGCATGCGTAGGCGGCAGAAAACTGATATTTTTTTCCCCCTTGGCATTTTTCTGCTTCGGAAATTACAGTGTATCACTATAGAGGTGAAAGGAAAGTAGTGGAACAGAATGAAAATGCAGCAGTTCTTTCTGGCTTATTCTGTGTTTTTTATACTGATGATACAGTGGATTGGGGCTCTAAATATTTTCTTTAAGACAAATTGTGTGTTAATTTACAGTGTGTTGCCTCTCATGTGAAAATATATATCTTTTACTTTTATTTACACTGCATGCAATTTTAAAGACAATAGCATAGAATCACAGTCATACTGTCACATGCCTATCACTTAACATTATTTTTTAAAAAAGAGACAGCTTCTTGTTAGCCATACATTCAACACATGATATTAACTGGCGCTGGTTGTTTGCAAACTCCGATGCTCTAACAATGTAACTGCATTCAATGCCAGAATCAATAGAATGTCTACTGTCCACAATGCACATTATCACATTCTTGCATCAGGATATCGCAATATGACAATATATATCGTTATTGTGATAAATTATGCCACAATATCTTGCTATATGCTTTACTGAGCATGTTGTGCACATAGTCATATCTAACACTGACCACCTGCATGTTTCATTATAAAGAGAACAAAGTTATTCCCACTTAACTGGATTTAGTGCAGCACAATATGTGAAATATTGAATACAATTTATTGTATTTCATACTTTTTAATAGTATGTTTTTTAAATGTCACACTATCAATCTTTCTTTCTATTTCAACTAATGAAATGTCTGAAAAAATATATATATATTTATATCATATATCATATATATCATATTGTGTATTGTGAAAAAGTATCACAATATTATATTTTTGGCCACCTCTAGTTAAACCACTAACATGTGTAGTAGCCAGAACAGCCTGAAAAAGGGTTGGGTTGGAGCAAAAATGTTGAAAACTCATGAGGACCAGGTTGGGAACCACTGATTTATGCTATTTTAGTCAAATTTCACCAGTGATTTCAAACATGGTTCAGAAACATTTAATGTGGCTTTAATGTAGGACTTTTTGGCTTCAAAGACGCGCATCAAAAGTATTGCCTGTGGTAACTGATTGTCTGCTATATGTGCAGCAGAGAGTATGTTATATACTTTATTGATCCTACAAGGAAAATTTGTCATTTGTCTGCCTAACTATGACCAGTCTAAGAACAACACAGCATCATCAAAAGAGGCAGCCACCACTTTCAGTGCGGTATAGGTGCCTTGCCCAAGTGTGCAACCAGGAACATCCAGTCAGCTGTGGAATTTGAACTCACAATGACAGAAGTATTCCTTTAAACTTTCAGTGAAAGACTTCAGCATCTGCCCATTGGCTTACATAAGAAGTGTTTTGAGTTGGTTTTCTGTTATTTTACCAAGTGCAAGGAAGGATTAAAATGATTGCGGTAACTGTACACTACAGATTTAGCAGATAGACATTTGGAATGCCTAAATTATTCCTTTAATCATTCAGTTTGGAGTCAACAGTCTGTTTCCAGTTGGCCTTATGTTGTGAGTTACATGCAGCTGCATGGAGCCAAAGCATTCAATTTAAACTGTTAGCCCTTCCACTGGCCTCCTCTGAGCTCACGGCCCCGCTCTTTTCTCCAGCTTTCAGTATGACTCACACACACGTAGGGCCCAAGGCCAAAAAGCACGGAGGTGATTACAATCTATGAATACCACAATAGGAAGGCATTCCTCTAAAACATGAGCATTTACATGGGTCCAGTGGCCTCCAGAGACCAGCAAACACAAACAGGTTTGAACCAGTTCTCTGCTCTGAGTATCGCCATGCAGGTTGAGCCAACGTGTCTGATTTTAATGATCTGTCTCTGCCACTCACATCAGGCTATTGCATGTTTTTCAAATTTGTGGCTGGAAGGAAATCGAGTAAATAGAGCACCCAACCACCTATTTACCAACCACATTAGTGAGAATAACCAGATCTCAGTTCATAATTTCTATTCACATTTGCCACCTATTAATTTATTGAACATCACACAACGAAGGGCAGCTAATCATTAACTGTATGATAAAGTGAACAGGATCTGTTAGCCTGTACTTTGTAATTAGATGGTTCTTTTAGGGTTCTTTAATAAAGAAAATGGTTCTATATAGAGCCCTGAACACGAAGGGTTCTTTGCATGGTAAAAGGGTTCTTCATGGTTCTATATAGAACCTTGTTAAAAGGGTTCTATATAGCACTAAAAATGGTTCTTTTATGATTATGATGTCAAGCTTGTAGCAATAAAAGAACCCATTTTCAAAAAGGTTCTGTATAGATTCATAGACCTTTGATCATGCCATGGGTCCTTTGAGTGTTCATGGTTCTATATAGAACCATTTTCTTTACTGAAGAACCCTCAAAGAACCTTCTTTTTTAAAGAATGTATAGAAATATATTAGTTATAGTTTCCCTTGACCACAAAAATTTCAACCGTGCATGCCATTTAACATCTGCAAATAAACGGGCCTTGTCTTAAGGAAAAGTACATACTGAGCATTAACTGAATTTCAACATGCTCATGCATTCAACCTATAGATGTCTGAAAATCTTACTGTACGATAATCCCACAATAGACACAAAAATTATTCTGCTCATCTCATTATTGAAAGTATTTCCACTCAGTTTAATGGCTTTCTTTGAAAATAATGCAACTTGATGAACCAACGTAATTTACATGAATTAGCTCAAGTTAATCTGCTATTATTTTCCAAAAAACTCAATAAAGGTAATATAATTTGATTTACTTATATTGGTTGAAGTAATTTATGAAAGTTGGTTTAGAATTGGTGACTGCAGGGCCCAGTAAGGTTTAAACCATAACAAAGCTAGGCAGTTGAATTAAATGTAGAATGTATGCATATACTTGAATATAGGTATATGGAATATAGGCTAGGAGGAAAGACAACAGAGAGATGGTGAGTAAGAGGAAAAACATGACCAATATGCAAATAGATGGCACCAGGAGCCGATAAAATCTTTAAACACACAAAATCACCTCCCAAGAAAATCCCTAATTCTAAATAGTTGAATAATGGTATATATCATATTCTACAACAGACAACTTACTTGGAGATGCAAGTTGTGATGCCAGGTGAAAAACACAAGAACAGGCCCAAAAAAGACAATATAAATGAGAAATAAACTTACAGCTTGTAAGTTACAAATTTACAACCTGTTGCAGCCACTCTGATTTAGACGGAACCAAACGTAATGTTAAAAGTTTTGCTTTTTTTCACAAAACAATTCCTCCAAAAAATTGGTTTAATAATTACTAGCAACTCCTACCACTGTTTGGTTGGTCGTTGGTTAAAATAATCAATAATAAACGCTTTCTGACAGGTGACATGTCGGAGTTACTGAGGTGAAATCTAGAAAGGGCCAGTATTGCACTCAAAAGCAATGAAGCTCATGGGGCCCAAGCTGACTCACTAGCTCTATTTATGGGGTGAGGCTCAGCTGACTCTTGCTGACACAGATCTTGAAAGATGACCACATAAAACACAATTATTTTACACGTCAGCTGAAAGGGCACTTGTACAGCAAGTTGAGCAAAAGGGCAGGGATTCATGCCCCCTCTCGAGTCTGTCTGTGCACATCCTCGCTGAACACCAACTTAACCCCGGTGCTGAGGTGGTTACACAAAAAATAATAATACTTTAGAAATTTCTATTTACTTCCTTCAAAGTGTAATGAGATTACTGATTACTTCTCAGGAAAAGTCCACTGATTACTCATTACTTCTTTGTTAATCTATAAAACCCACACAAATCTCTATCGACTGGAAAGTACAAAGGAGAAGCTAGTACTTTCAGTACTTTATTTAGAAAGAAACAGTCAGTCAAAGTAAACGTTATTTATAAGGCCTGTCGCTATTCTGACTGCCTCTGCCCTGTACAAAACACAGCTTTATTAACATTCTGAATGACTCACACTGTTTGGAAAGCCAGAAACTAGCCCATAGAAACAGTGCAAAAGCAACCTTTTTTAACCAATAAAATGGCAAGTTTGCAGAGCTGTTTCTGAATGAAAATTGAGTCTGGCCCGGAGATCTTTACTCGTCTGTTTTATATGAGCAGGTTTAGATGCTTCCACAGATTGCTTGTTCAGGTTACAGCAGAAGAAAGTTGTTGTGCTCTGCTGGTCAGGTAATGCAGACACACATGCAAATTACATACAAGGCTGTGTGATGATCACTCACTGAGCGCTTCATTAGGAACACCTTCTCCTTGTCCATTTTAGCAGCTCCTCTTATAATGCAGGTGCACTTTGTAGTTCTACAGCCCCAATTCCAATGAAGTTGGGACGTTGTGTAAACATAAATAAAAACAACTTCTTTGGAACGTGTTTCTGGCATCAAATACAAAATGAGTGAATATTTGCAAAAAACAATTAAGTTTATCTGTTTGAACATTAAATATCTTGTCTTTGTAGTGTATTCAACTGAATATAGGTTGAAAAGGATTTGGAAATCATTGTATTCTGTTTTTATTTATGTTTTATACAACGTCCCAACTTCAGTGGAATTGGGGTTGTACAATTACAGAGTGTGTTCTGTCTATTTCTCTTCATGCTTTGTTAGTCCCCTTCCATGTGTTGCACAGTGTGTTGCAAGTGTTGGATCAGACCCAGCAGTGCTTCTGGAGTTTTTAAACACCTCAGTGTCACTGCTGGACTGAGAATAGCCTACCAACCAAAAATATCCAGCCAGCAGTGCCTGTGACCACTGATGAAGGACTAGAGGATGAGCAACACAAACTGTGCAGCAATAGATGAGCTACTGTCCCTGATTTTATACCTACAAGGTGGCCCAACAAGGTAGGTCTGTCTAATAGTGTGGACAGTAAGTGGGCCTGGAGCCTATGCCAGCAGTGATTGAGCGAAAGGCAGGAATCACCCTGGGGAGGTCGCCAGTCCGTCAAAGGGCAGACACACAGACATATACGTTCACATACACCTAGGGGCAATTTAGCATCTCCAATTCTGCCTGACTGCGTGTCTTTGGACTGTGAGCAGAACTCAAAAACACTAGCCAGTATATAACTAGCAAACACAGCTATACACACCATTAAACGATACATAATATTTTTCATTAAAACACAACATTTGACTTAATTGCAAAAAAATGTGCATTGTGGATGCATTCTCACTGCCTGCTCTGAAGTGCAGGGCTGTGGCTAAAATAAGGCTCTGCCCATGGAATAAAACTTTCAGTGAAGAATAAAAACTTGGGACCATATTTTTTGAATAATTTTTTCTTTTAAGCTCATTGTCAATCTAAGCCTTTAACTTCTCATTCAATGACATACAAAAAACAACATTAAAATTGAAGAAAAGTATTTTATTTACAAGTTAAAGTTTAGGGGTTAGGGTTTTTAGACAGTCACCTATAAATTATGATTTTGTATGTATTGTATTTAATATAAAGAGGTTATATTAAACATGATTTTGGAGCATGTCTATTGGTCCAATTTTACTGGTCATGAACTTTTACACAGTGTGAACGACGCCTGCCTGTTTCAATGGTGTGGTCAAATGAAAGGAGATCATAATACAAGCCTTGCGCCTATTTAAGGTCTAAATACTTTTTTAAACAGTGTTTTAAATGCTTCCCCGGACACAGCGTAGAGAACAGCGCCGTTTCGGACACCGTTTGCGTCAATAAGCACTGATGTGTTCATGCCTGAGCAGCAGGGGGCGCTGTTGGGCTCGGCAGCGTAGGGCGGTGCGGAGGAAGAGCAGCACAGGAAGAGTTGATGGGAGTTGTATTTACTATCAGTGATCGGCGCTTCGCTTCACGACCAACTTCTCCCATGAATCGTTGCCTTTTTATCTAAAATAACCTCACTGGAACAGATAGTAGTTTAGGTTCAGTGGCATGGCTGAAAAGAAGACGGTTATTGTGACAGGTAAAGGCTTTGTTTTGTGTGTTCATCTAGTGAAACTCTTTCTGGGGGAGCTTATGGGGAAAACAAAAGAATGACTGACTTGGTCGAGCTCAGCCTGATCTTGCCAAGTAGTTCTGTGACAGTTGTCGCTTTATCATTGGTTCTGTTAACGCTGACTCGTTTAAAAGACAGAAAGACATTAAACATTAACAGTAACAAAGCTAACACTGTTGCTTCCACACATGGCTATTTTTTTTGCTGAATGTTAACGTTAAAGCGTTTGCTGTAGATCCGGATTGCTGTTGTATTAATGTGCCTTTATAACTCAGCTATTGAAGAACCTGGTGTTAATGAATGGTTTAAACCAGCTTAGAACTGAACGAATTGAAGTTTATTCTGCTAGCATAGTTTCTTAAAGGGGAATTCCACCATTTTTGAAAAGTTCAGAATAATTGAGTCCTTGTGATGTAAACAGAGTCATTCAGAGTGGTGGGATGTCAAATGGTTCATTGTAGAGACACTTTTAAAGTAATGGTGATAGGAACCAGAAGTCACCATGTCTATCTACCCAAACCGCCAGTGAACCGACTTGTGACTTTTTATATGTAATTTTCATGATGGTAGAATTTGCTCTTTGGGGGCTATTTTGGCTTCCGCCACTCTGCCATGAATGGAGTAATATAAATGGATTTCAATCCAAAACTTTATCCTAAAACTATTACAAAACAATGGCATGGTTATCAGGCAGTGTATTATTTACCATTGCATGTAAAAAAAAACTTTCTGTGAATGAGCTTTAAACTCAGACGTCTGGTTCCTATCAACACCACTGTGAACAGTTCTGACTGTCAGTTTCTCTAGAACAAAATATTTCACATGAAACAACTCTGACTGACTGTTCACATCTCGGCCATTAAATTATATGGAATTTCTGAAAAATCGGTGGCGTTCCCCTTTAAAACTAGTGTTAGTGATTTGCCTGACGCAAGTACTATCTATGTGACTTTAACCTTCATAGAGTTAAGTTACTCATTAAATCTCTGCTAGAGTCTGGTTAAATGATAAAAAGCCCATCACACTGTAGGGGGCGTCAAAATTTCTGAGCACCTGTTGTTTGGTTTTAAGTTTGTGGAGGTGTAATGGAGACTGTCTGTGGGGCCACTGTACAGCACTGATACCACCTTGTCTTTTCTATAGGTTTTGAGCCTTTTGGAGAGCATGCTGTTAATGCAAGCTGGGTGGCCGTGCAGGTATGAAGAAATATAGAATGTACAACTAGTAGTTAAAAGTTAAAAAGTAACCGATGTGACCTAGAAGCAAGTGTGGACCCTGAAGTGTCTTCCTGCAGATTGTATGTCTTTAAGGATTTCATGAAATAGTTTTGCAAGCATGTGAGGTATAAGTTAAGGTTTATGAAGTTGTCATTCATCAGCCCCACACATGATACAATTATGGTTGTCACTATCAGTGATATCAGTAGATGAGCAATCTACCAGTTGTTTGGTTTTGACGAGTTTTTGATTTTGATCAGGTTATAAGAGTTTTTTTGTGGGGGAACTGCACCTCTTTTTCTTACACCTTTAGCTGTTGCAAGCATAATTGCCTTTTCCAAAAAAGGAAAAGACTTTTTTTTTTTCATATGTCCAACATAGGATTGTTAGTTATTTGGCCTTCGAGTGAGACGTGAGGGTGATGTGTTAGAGGATCCACTTGTTTGTTCTCTTTGCCGTCCAAGGTACTCCAAAGTTCAAAGGCATCAGTATGTTTTGGACAATCCTGATCTTTTTTCACCCAGGTGTCTTCTAGGGTGGGGCCATCAGTGGGATGTTTCACAAATAGTTCTTTGCCGGATAATATACAGTCTTATGCAAACATTTGGAGACCCCTGGTCAAAGTATTTTGTTGATTTTTTTTTTTTTTTAAAGTGAAAATAAGTTAACACATCCTCTACGGGTGAATTTAACATTGAGGGCTCAATTAAACATAAATTGTGGCAGTGAAAAAGTTAATATTTTTATATTTTATTTCTTTTACCCAATGTGTTAAACTCAACAAATAAATAGAAATTGTACACAAACATTTGCGGAAAAATGCTTAAGAATTGGTAGATCTGGAGAAGGTTCTGTGTGTGTGTGTGTGTGTGTGTGTGTGTGTGTGTGTGTGTGTGTGTGTGTGTGTGTGTGTGTGTGTGTGATTCTCCTACTGCTCTCTCTTACAGCATATTCATGTGCACATATTTGTGCACACGTGTGTTATATTATGTAAAATAATTATATTTTATAATTGGAGCAATTATAAAGTTCAGAAACACGTCTCATTGATCTAAAGAAGATTTAAAAATCTATTAATATGTCCTAATTTTATGATAACACGGTTAAATTCCCTCTCTCTATTTCTCTTTCTCTGTCTTTCTCAATGTATATGTTGAGATAGAGAGAGAAAATTTAAGCGTGTTATCATAAAGTTAGTACATTTTAATAGATATTTAAATCTTTTAAAATCGAGCTTTGACAGCCCTAAATGAGATGTGTTTTTGAACTTTATAATTGCTCCAATTATAAAATATAATTATATAATTATATCATCTTGTAATATATTATTGCTCACTGTGCCTACAGCAAAAGAGAGATGCAGCCTCGTTATTTGAAGTGTTCTTCGTTATTTGAAGTGTGTGTGTGTGTTCATCTCAGGAGCTGGAGAAATTGGGCTTGGGGCAGAATGTGGACCTACATGTCAGTGAGGTTCCTGTAGAGTACCAGGCAGTCCAGAACCTTCTGCCATCACTATGGAAACAGTACCACCCACAGGTACTGTCACTGCCATTTGTTGGACACTTTTGCTCAGTGCCATTAAGGCTATGTTTAGACAGCCAATCGGTTTTCACATATGCATGCACATACATTTGTATTTTTAATTTCAACAACTCTCACTTTTGTTTCATGCTCCGAAGTTAGTGGTCCATGTAGGAGTTTCCGGAATGGCTACCACGGTAACCCTTGAAAAATGTGGGCATAACCATGGTTACAGCCGCCTTGACAACTGTAACTTCTATCCTGGGTCAGAGTGCTGTATGGATGGAGGACCAGAGTGTATCCACTCAGTCATAGATATGGATGCTATCTGCAAGAGGGTCAACTCCTCAGGCCTCGGAGTTACTCTGTCTGTTTCAAAGGACGCTGGCAGGTATGCAATGGATGTTGAAGCTGATATTTAAATATTCCCGTGTAAAATTTCCATTTTTTTCAGGGTTAATTCACCTTTAATAACCCTGTTTTTTTACATTCCATTTAACAACTTAAGCCATTGTATGCTGGCCCACACTTCCCACAATTCCACTGTTCACTCTAATAACTACATAATTTACATATTAGTTTCGTAACAGTTACTGACTATTATAATAGGTATTGTATCATTTACATTACAGAGTTAGCTCCAACCACATACTCTGGTTGGTAGAAAAGCATTCCACACAAGTTACATAAAAGACTGCTTAATGTCAAAACTGAAAAGTAGCTACTATCTATTAAACATAAGTTTACAACAGAAATAATAAAAAGAATGAGATGCATAAGAAAAGATCACCAAAATATGTAGTCTGTTTTTTTCTTAGATTCAGAAGTGTGTGAAATTAGTAGGTTAAATTCTGAATCTTGTTGTAGCCCTTCATCTAACTATTTAGTTTACAGTTATGCAAACTAGAACTTCTTTTGGCAGAAGAAATTACCATGTCTTATGTCTCAGCTAAATAACGGTGACCCTCCAGTTTAACTTTTTAAGTGAAGAGTTATTACTGTTATTTTGCTAATCTATTCATGTGTAGTTATTATGTCCATTCCAACAGATTGTGAGATTCAAGTATCTGTAAGACTTCGTGAACAGATATCAAGACAGCCAATGTAAACCAAAACAAACAAACAAAAACAAAGAAAAAAAAACAAATAAACTCAAATTGATGTATGGCTTACCTTTTTAGGTAACAACACTGGTGTTGAACAAAATGTGGCAGCTGAGGAACATGTTCTATTATTCAGAAAAAGCCAAGAGCCATTGGTGGTTATCAAATAAGCTAATGAGCTAAGAAAGCTTACCAGTGTTACACTTCCATGGCACCTTCCATGGTGCGTAGAATATCAGTCTTTACTAATTACAGTGACTGTATCATGTACACGGATGTTTTCTCTGTTTGGCCCCCTTTCATGATAGTTTTATTCTCATCAGATACCTGTGTGAGTACACCTACTACACCTCTTTGTACCTGGGCAAGGGCAGGTCAGCTTTCGTGCATGTTCCACCCCTGGGAAAGCCCTACAGCGCAGAGGAGTTGGCCCAGGCCCTCAGGGCCGTGATCTTGGAAATGCTGGAACTGATGGAGCACAACACAGAGAAGCAGCTTTGCCAGCACGGTCAATGAGGGAACAGGGGTGTGTCCCAAACAGCTCACTCACTGTGTAGTGTCTGTGCATAGACAGGAGGTTCAGCTATGTTCAATGATGTCAATATCTCGTGCTTATGCACACTACATAGGGAGTAGTGGACTGATTTGAGATGAAGCTTGCACACTGAAGCCTGCCGTCACTGTGGCCAGATAAGAACGGACGGCACTTTAGGGGTATAATCAAAAGATGCTGAGATGAGGTGCTATGTATAAAGAACTCTTTTTGAACCAATGTGAATGGAAACAGCGCATATAGAATCTGTCAGTGCACAAACTGCTATGTTTATATTTTTCACTTCTCTCCAGCTTTTAAATATAGCCCAGTCACTCCCTGGAAAGAATGAGGTTGTTCATAAAGTCTCTTTGCTTATATGTATGCTGTCACATCAAAACCTTGTTACTTCATTGTGTTTCAGTTTTTTATTCGTTTTTAACATTCAACGTTTTGTGAAGCATCTTAAAAATAGGGTCTATTAGCTGAGCAGTTTTACTCAATGATGGGTAGAGGTGGTGAGAGTGGGAGGTAATTGCTGATTTTATTGCTTAACATTATTTTCCTGCCCACTGGCACACAGTGTCATAATCCAAAAAAAACAAGAGGCAATTTAGAGGTGGAGCAAAATTGTATGATGAAATGTGCTTAAAGGGCAATTCCACTGATTTTTCAAAATCTCTATTTAAATGAAACATTGAGTTGATCAGAGAGATTTGAAGTGAATTGATGCACTGTGGAGACACATGCTGTTTCAGATTTCTGTACGTTGGTGGCAATAACCACCAGGGTCGCCATTTTTAACAATTAACTATAGTCTACAGTATAGCCATTTTATTTACCTAAAGACACCTTCTCTCAAAGTGATTTACTATCCAAAGCCCAAACTTTCTCTCAGAACTATTGTAAAACAAAGTCTCAGGCATCATATTTGGGACCATTTCATGTATTATACTTTCATAAGGGAGCTTTTAGAGGCATTAAACGCTTTAGATATTTGGTTCCCATCACCACCGTCGAACAATTCTGATTGCCTAAGGTTCCCTAGAACAGAAAATTTCACATTGAACCCCTCTGTATTTTGCCTTCTACACTAAAAAAATATCTTTTCGAGTACAAACTCTGTCACTGTGGTGGTATCCTCAAGGATGCATCTTCCTTTAGTTAGGGAACATAATTGTAGGATATAGCACTGCAGTTCTATTTTTTTAAACTTGCACTGACTCCATTTACCCAGTCTCGACACAAGACTATTTTTATTATTATTTCTGTCATCACCATCCAAAAAAAGCATGCATCTCCATTTTTGTTGATTTATATTTTTCCTCATCATTGGAACACTGCAGCTGTTATTTACACTGTGTGAAAATTTCATGATGAATGGATCAATAGAAAAACACAATATTAACTTACAAGTTCAGGAGGTTTTTGCCTTCTGCTGTAATGCTACTATTTTGGAGATAAATGTTGTGTTGTTTTGTTTGGGGTGACTATGCATTTTCATTTAGTTTGGGGTCACGATATGCATTTGTATTTAGTTGAGATGCAGTAGAATGTGGTTCAATGTGGTTTGATATGAAATGGTTCCTCGCAGAGAGATTTACTGACTCATATTTTCTTTACAGTAGTGGTGGCAGGATCCAGGGATCGCAGCATCTACAACACAAATATAGCCATGTTATGTGGCATCCGAAACTGTCATATATGTCATATATGTCACAACCTCATGCATGTACCACTACATCATAAATGTTTTTTTTCTTTACTCAAAAATATGTTTTAAGCCATGTTTTCCTAAAACTCTCAAAAAAATAGTGTCTCATTCATCAGGCAACATATTTTTGTCTATTTCTTGTAATAACATTCTGTGAGCCAGATACCACTACCACTGTGTGGTATTCTGACACAGTTTCTCTAGAACAGAGCATTTCACATCAAACCACTTTGAATGACTTTGTTTACATCTTAACCATTTAATTATGCAGAGATTTTGAACAGTCGTTGGAATTCCCCTTTAAGGTCCATGTTCCTTTGATGGTGCATTTATATAGTTTGCAGCTGGACAGTATCTTTTTTTTTCAATGTAATGTAAAGTTAACGTTTTGGAGATACACTGTTTTGTTATGACAGCAACAAAATGAGCATAACACTATGTTTGCATTTAGGGAGAGGCTGGTAGCGAGTTATATTTTAGTAGACATACTAACACAAAGTGAAAGAAAAAATTTAGTCTAAATGAATAACAACAATGTGCGCTGTTTCCCTCATAGGGTGGGGTACACAAAGAGGATGAGATTGGAAATGTTTGTCTGTACAGTGCCTATATTAGCATTGACATGTTAGCCAACTGTCTAAAGTAATGAACTCTAGTACCTTGATTTTTCTGGGGGGTTTTTTGTTTTGGTTTGGTTTTTTTGTTGTTGTTGTTTTTTATTTTAATGATAATGTGTATTTTTACATGATCATAGTCAAAGCACACACTTTGGAAATACTGTTGCCTTCTGCGTATATCAAGGTCTTCTGCAAAAATGATAAACAGCTGTCTTATCAGGGGTATTGTAATTGTCAGCAGCTTTTCTGTGAAGATTGATACTGTGAAATCAGGGTTCAAAATGTATGACATTTATAATCCATTGTTCACATCCTACAGCATATTGTCACTGTCTTAATAAAACTCATATGTCTGAAATGGCAACTTTATAAGAGAAGCAAAGAAAAAAGCTTTAAGTTTAGTGTACATTACTGTACAGAACTCAGAGATCCTTCATATATTTTATTTCCACTCAAAATGGCCTTTAAATACAAAAAAAATAAAAAAAGTTATTCTATAACAGGAAATATTTCTATCTTTCAGTAGAGGATATTAGATATACTGTTCTTGAAGTCGAAGGAAAAGTGGTGCTTCCAAACTTGAGTTTGGAAAGTGGGACTCTTAACAACCATGCAAGATAAAAAGCAGATAAATAGCATTTAAAGATTTACTCTTTGAGAGAGAGGAGGAAATTACTTGGATTATGAGAAGCAAGAAATGCGACCACTTTCCAGTGAAGGTGTGGAAAAATATCCATGTAGATTTCTCTGAAAAATTGAAAGCAACTGTCCTGGAAAGAATCTGTGATAAAGGCAACATATGGACTCACTGAACGCTGAAAAATGTTATATTTAGTTGTAATCGTTTCTGTTTAGTTTTGTGTTAAATGTTTTTTCTTCCTGACACTTAGAAATTTATAACTTAATAGCTATAAAATGAACTTTTGCAAAGCACTGTGTGTTAATGTAAATACATTTTATTACAAATAGTTTGAACCATGTCTATTGACCGTATCAGTTTTATTGCTGCCACAATGTAATGGGCAGTTTCCATTTTGAGATAAAATTTTGTGTTAAAACGAAACAAAAAACAAGCAGTTTTGATATGACAGTGACAATATGATAGAAATGTGGGCCTGAAGTGTGCCTAATACAGAAATTATATAGTTTTGGAGACGTTATAGGAAATACTGACAGTGAAAGCAGTTCATTTGTATTATCTTTTCTTTCTTTCTTTCTTTTTTTTTTGTTGAAGAAACACTGGACCAGTCTGGTAATGTGAAGCTGATTGTCCAACTTTATGATGTCTACCTACAGTCTTTCTCATTTCATGTTAACCTGTGGAACAGTTAGTCATGCACACCTGGGTGAGAAAAAGTTCACGAACCCTTTGGACAATGTGATCTGATCTTCAACTACATCATACTTATAAATAAAGACACTGTTATTTAATAAGTGACCTTTTTTATTAAAGAAATGTCATTCAAGGGGAATTTAAAGCCAGATGTTCTCTTCATTTTGGCTTTTGGTTTGACCTGCCTTGCCATTAATCATAATAACAACATAACAAACATAACTGGTAACCTGCCCTTCAAGAAAAAATTCCATTCATGGCAGTCTGACCCAATCCAAAGCAACCTCAGAAGAAAAGCTGTTAAAATTCATAAGATCTTTAGTAACTTGATATAGTAGTTTACAACTGGAAAGAATTCAGCAGTGTTTCTGTTGTCTCAATGTGTACTTGTGTGGTAAACAATTTAAAGGGCCCATATCATACATTTTTCCTTTACTTTGTTTTTTTCCAGGTACACTTATAACATTTATGTGGTTTTATGTGATCATAATTATTTTTTACATGACCATCCTCCCTTTATCGCTTATAATTAAACAGCCTGTTTCTGTTGTGGTGCTTTTAAGACTGACATATGAATGAATGAATTCTGCCTGGCTATCTTGTATTTGGCATCAATTAAAAAGCACTCAGAGCTGAAACACTGCTTAAAACTTAAGTGTGAAAGGGTGGAGCTACATTGCTTTCAGCTGAATAGGTGGATATATGTAACAGTTGGTTAGCATGATATCACATAAAAAATGAATTCAAAACAGGATGTTTTGTGAATGGTAAGTTGAAAATTTAACAATGTTCACATATTGATTCAAAAGGTAGGGAAATTCTTTTTTCCTATGATATGGATTAATGAGGCCACAGTTTACATGTATAGGCTACTGATTGGAGAAGCTTCTGTTACAATATAAGCGAAATACAGTGTTAACTGTCAATTTAATGAGCAAGCACTCAAAAATAAAAGCACCTGAGAAGGAGTGCAAATTAAGAATCAGGTTTTACTGGCCAGGTATGTATGCACAAGGAATCTGACTAACCATTTATTTCAGCAACATGCTGAGAAATTTTTTCATGCTTTAATAACTACTAGATGAGACAACTGTGTTATGAATACCGTGAGCCCATCCAAGAAATGCTACACATAATACTTTTTTGCTACAGTCAATCATGGCGATAAGGTCATTGCACACATGGCATCTTGAGGGGGTGCCTCATTGTTTGCAAGACCCTATAAAATGGTTGAGTGGCATGGTGGCCAAGTGGCAAGGCATCCATTTCAAAAACTTAAAACTGTGGGTTAAACTAACATGCATGTGCCATTTTGCCTATGGTTCCTTACTGTGTAACGAGGCTTGTGGAGATCCTCTTCGTTTCACTGTCTACTTTAGAGTGCACAATGTTCTACCACAAGGATGTTCTGCTTGCTACAGTGCAGCCCGACATACTGTGTTCTGTGTCTGCACTGTTATAGCGTTGTCTGTTTGTATTACTGCCTTGCCAGTGTGAGAAGGAGATGGAGCTCAGTGGTATATTTATGAGGTCCTGGGTTCAATCCCCTGCATCTCCATATGCTTTGCTTCCACATTGGCTGGCCCGCCTTGGCTGCACTTGCAACACAGTTTAAAATAAACATTCTTGATACGGGATGGTGCCAAGTCCCTCCAAAAAAGGCAGAGAAAGCATTTGTGGGGCTCTGTACCGTAAAGTGTAAAGCTTTGTGCATACAAAGTTATTGCAGTTAACCTTACTGCAAACTAGCTAACACATTGTGAGGTGCTTGCAACGTGACTTTATCCCTAACAATTGTAGCCACTTTCACATTTAGTGCGCATGTGTGGGCTGTGCATGCAGCCTGTTACAGTAGCTCCCGTTCGTGTTTTTTGTTTTTCTTTTTAACTTTTATTTATCTTTTTAATATTTATGTGACAAGGCAACTTAGTGAAGTGGTGCCCTCTCGAAACATGCTAGTAGAGAGAGTCTTCATCTGTTGTTTCACCATGAAAGTGCTTCTTTCACTGTCCTGGTCCACTGCTGTGCAGAAAGATGGTCGCTTTGTTTACACCCGGGATCAGCTGATCATGCTGAAGCCAGCCGGCATGACAACCTGGACATCGCTGAAGAGCTTTGGAGACAGACGCACAGGAGAGGCAGAGGAGGAACAAAACAGCACACAGGGAACGTGAGGGTGAGACGACGGAGGCTTAAGGAGAACAGGGGATATAAACCATATCTCCTCTCTCTCATCATGGGCAATGTGAGGTCGCTAATAAAATGGATAAGCTAAAAGTATTAGCCAGGGGTCAGAGGGAGTACCAAGTAGTTTAATGTGCTTTTCGGAGACATGGCTACACCAGGACATACCAGATGACACCGTTTCCATTGATGGCTTTCAGACTATTGAGGCTTACCAGGGCTGCACCAAGAGCAATAAGCATAAAGGAGGACGGCTCGCTGTGTTAGTTAATAACCGCTGGTCACATTATCATCAAGGAATGTGCCTGTTGCCTGGACATTGAGCTGTTGGCTGTTGGACTCAGACCATATTATTTATAGTGGAAGTTTTCCCATGCTATTATAATGGTTGTTTACGTCCCCCACTCTGCCAACCTGATGTCGACATGTGACGTCATTTTTTTTTTTTTGAAATTCTTTATTTTTATTTTGAGGCAGCAAAAACAGAGAAAGTTGCAGAGAAAAAGCAGGAATAATATTTGTCCATTTGCTGTCCTTTTCTTTGTTTACAAATTATATATTTTGAACAATTAGGGAGAGAAAAAAAAAACAAAAAACTGCATAACACAATATACAGATTATCTACATTACCTAGGACGTGAGTGTAGAGGACAAATGAGATAAAGACATAGTAAACGAAAAACAAGGCCCACATGATCATTAATTCAATACTTCTACAAAGTCCGGCTATAAGGGCTTTATGTATCTGACCCATTTAACCCACAGATTAATAAATTTACTTTTCTTAAGGCGAATAGTAAAGGTAATTGCTTCCATTATATAGATCTCATTAACAATGTCTATCCAGGCTGAGACTGTGGGAGGCTTGGGAAGCATCCAACATCTTGTGAGTGCTTTTTTACAAGCAGATGTAAAGATGGCAAATAGGTACTTATCTGCAGATCTGGACAGGAAATCACAATTCCCCAAAAATAAGTGAAAAAACTGTAATGGTATTTTATTATTGAGTTTAGTGGTTAGAATTATGTGAATCTCTGCCCAAAATGGTTTTATTTTCGGACATTCCCAAAATACATGCCAGTGATCGGCTTCGCAAGAGCCACACAACCTCCAACACTTAACACCTACTGGGTCAAAATGTGCTTTCTGCTTTGGTGTTATAAAAAAGCGAATAAGGCATTTCCAATTAAACTCATGCCATATATGGGAATTTGTACATTTCAATTGAAACTCACACAAATCCAACCACTCTTCTGTAGACATTGTCATATTACATTCCCTTTCCCATTTTATTTTAATGTAGTCTGTGGAGTGGGTATTTTTCATCAAGAGACCTTTGTAGATCTTGGAAATAGCCCCTTTAACCGAAGTATTTCCATATACACTCAAAATTTGTTTTAATATGGGATCCTTAAGGTCTGTTTTGGGTTTAATATTATGTTCATAATAGTTGCGTACTTGCAGGTATCTGAAAAAGTCTGAGTTCTTGAGCTGATATTCCTTTTTCAAATCTTCAAATTCCCTGAATTTCCCCTTTTCCGTTAGTGAGTAGAATGTTGTTACTCCTTTGGAAATCCAGATTTTAAAACGGTTATCCAGTAAGTTAGGCCTGAATCCAGGGTCAAAAGCACACCATTGAATTATCTGTATTTTATCATCCAACTGATACTCTCCTTTTACTTTATTCCAGATTTTTAATTGGGTTTTAATCCATGGGTTTTGAATATCTTTTATAAGCTTGTCTAAATGTGTATAAGCCAGAGTTGCATGTACAGGGGGGTCTTTCATGATTGAAAGTTCAATATCTTTCCACCTGGCATAGAATTGTGGGGAACACAGACTAAAAAGGGGCCTAATCTGGGCCGCATAGTAATATCCTTTAAAGTAAGGTAGCCCCATTCCCCCTCTGCCTTCGACAGCTGCAGTGTTTTAAATCTAACCCTAGGTTTCTTCCCTTGCCAAATAAACCTAGATATAATTTTATCTATTTCTGAAAATTCGTTTAGTGGGATTTCTACAGGGAGCGCTTGAAATAAGAAAAGGTATCGTGGGAGAATGTTCATTTTCACACATTCAATTCTATGACTCAGACTAAGAAAGGAAACGGAGTTCCACCTATTTATATCTTCTTTAATTTTTTCCAAAAGGGGGTAATAATTTATTTCTTTAAGCCATGAGACATCATTTGGTAGGTGTATGCCTAGATATTTCAGTGAGCGTTGGTCCCAGTTTACTTGAAATTTATCTCTCAATAATTTTGGAGGTGAATAATTAAAAGCTAACAATTGAGTCTTTTGTACATTCAATTTATAACCAGAGTAATTGCCAAATTTTTGTAAAAGAGTCATTAGTTCTAAAAATGTTTTAGAGGGGTCAGTTAAATATATCAAAATGTCATCTGCATACAGAGTCACTCTGTGGTCCTCCCCATTTATACTGATGCCCCTAATATTTTCTGTTTGTCTCAGCCATTGTGCGAGGGGTTCAATATAAAGAGCAAAGAGCAATGGAGAAATAGGGCATCCCTGTCGCGTTCCTCGCCACAGCGTAATGGTATTCGAGAGGCTGCCATTAATTTTTATTTGTGCTGTTGGTTTGTTGTATAGAGTCCGTATGACTCCGATAAAATCTGAGTGCAGACCAAATTGTTCAAGAGCTTTGTGTAGGAAAATCCAACTGACCGAATCAAAGGCTTTTTCTGCATCGAGACTTACCACAAGGGCTGCTATATTATTCTGTTCTATATGGTCTATAATATGCAACGAGCGTCTAATATTATCATGTGTTTGTCTCTGTAAAATGAAGCCAGCCTGATCAATATGTATAAGCTCTGGCAATATTTTTTCTAATCTCTTAGCAAGGATAGCCGTAAATAACTTATAATCGACATTTAGCACAGAAATAGGCCTGTATGCTCCACAGTCTGAAGGATCCTTTGCCTCTTTAGGAATAACGGAGATAACCGCTTCATTCCAGGAGGGTGGCATCTTTGAATCTTTAAATACAGTATTACAGGCTCTAAGTAGGCTTGGTAATAGCTTGGTTCGAAATGCTTTATACCAATCTGAGGGGAAGCCATCTGGGCCAGGTGACTTGTTCGTCTTCAACATGGAAATGGCATCGTTTAGTTCTTTCTCAGTTATTTCGGCTGTCAGGATTTTATTATGTTCCTCAGAGACCTTGGGTAAATTAAGAGAATTAAGAAAGACCTCAATCTGTTGTTCATTCGCCAAAGGCGGTTGCGAGTACAAAAATTTGTAATAATTCTCAAATGAGTTTTGTAACTCTTCTGGTTTATATTGTAAAATATTTGAAGCTGGATCCTTTATTTTGTATATGGTGTTATCTGCCCTTTGTTTTCGTAACCTTCTTGCAAGTATTTTTGCTGATCTAGGACCAGATTCATAATATTTTTGTTTTACAAAAGTCATCTTTTTTTCTATTTCCTGGGTATATAATAGGTTAATTTCATTTCTGATTTTCTTTATATTGATCAGCAAATTTGAGCTTGGAGTCCTTTTATGTAGCATTTCAAGATTTTTGAGTTCTTTATTAAGTTCAGAAAGTCTTAATTGTTTCATTTTCTTATTATAAGCACACCAAGATATAATTTTCCCACGGATGACTGCTTTTAGGGCGTCCCACACTATTGCTGCGTTGACCTCCCCCTTCCCATTTTCCTCTAGGAACTGTTTTATTTCCTTTCTCATCTGAACAACAAACTGTGGGTTATTCAAAGCATTTGTGTTTAGTCTCCACAATGTTCTACGTGGGTTCTCACTAATATGGACTTCACAGGAAACAGATGCATGGTCAGACATATCTATAGAACCAATGTCACAGGAACCTATTTTGGAGCGATCTCTCTTAAACACAAAAAAATAGTCAATCCTAGAATATGTGTTATGGGGGAATGAATAAAAGGTGTAGTCACGTTTTGAGGGATGGAAGTCTCTCCAAAGGTCTAGTATACCCAATTCCTCCATTAAATTGTTAACTTTCCTATGTAATGATGTAAGAGGTAAATTTTTGGATGCATCCAATTTAGGATCAAGACGAAGGTTCCAATCCCCTCCACAGACTACTAGTCCTGTTGCTCCTACCATTAAATCAAACATTTTCCTGTACAGGCCAAAACTACTATCAAGTGGTACATAAATATTACATATTGTCATTATTACATTATTTATCAATCCGGTAACCGATACATACCGCCCTTCTTTATCAGACATCTCAGATATGTACTCAAAAGGTATTTTTTGTGAGATTAATATAATAACCCCTCTCCTTCGACCAGGTTTGTAAGATGAATAGAAAACCCTTGTGTATCCCATCCTCATTTTTTCATGTTCCGCTAAAGAAAGATGCGTCTCTTGTAAGAGGACAATCTGACCATTTTCCCGTTTCACTTTAGTTAATATTTTACTCCTCTTGACTGGGTTTGAAATGCCTTTCACATTAAGTGATATTATTTTAATGTCCTGTATATTCGTAATATTTTACCCTGGTGGTTGCCCCCGACAACTCTCCCACTAGATCCAGTTTCGTTAAGGTTATGCACAAACAAAATCTCTCCCGAAAAACAAATACTAAACAGAAATAAACCGTGAACAGTACTAACATTGTCTCCATGAGAACAAAATAGAACATGTGTTTCCAAGGTTGAGGCTCGTATCAAAAGAGCCCTGTGGGTCCTTGTGTAGTCCAGGTCCCGATAGGGAAATATCCCACCTCGTTGGAATGGTGGGGCCCTATACAGTGTCCACGCACTAGCAATGTTGTATGTTAAAAAAGATATAAGCATGCCACAAATGTGGTTCTCTCGACCTTTAATTAGAATAACTAAAATAAAGTAGGATCCCTTAAATTAAAGTAAACAAAGAAGTTATAGTGGCTCTACTCAATCACTGCCAAAGTGTATAAAAGGGGAGGGGGTGGGGGATACCACTCTTTCTTCTAGTATAACTTAACATAAGCTTTGTGGCTTGACCATGGAGCATCAATTCTTACTCACAGATAATCTTCTGAATCCCTGAAGCTTTTCCTTGATTCGTGCGTGACTGCTTTTCTGTATGCTGTCACTTGTTGCACTGGGTTCATGGCCGCCACTCCGCACTCGCTGTCTTCCTGCCTTCTGCCAGGAGCTGAATCTCCTCATGGTCCGGGGATGCTGCAGGTGGTACCACGGTTACAGAAAGTCCACGAGCAGCCATATCTCTTGTCGCCTCTGCTGCATCCTGATAGAGCTGGGTGTCACCGTCGTAAAAGACCCGCATCTTTGCTGGATACAGAGTCTGAAACTTAATGCGTTCACTTTTCAGCACTTTTTTGGCATCTGCATATTCATTTCGTTTCTTAAGCACTTCAGTTGGGAAGTCATGGTCAACAAAGAAACGAGTTTCATCACAGTATACTACTTTTTTCTGCCATGCTTTCCGAAGAATCTCCTCTTTAATACGGTAACTCTCAAACTTTACCACGATAGAACGCGGCTTCCCCTGAGCGCTGTCCTGCCTTCGTGTCAGTGCTCGATGTGCCCGTTCAATCCCCAGGTCGCGGTCGGATGGAAGGTCAAGTGCTTTTTTAAATAAGTTGTCCAGAAAAGACACCATATCTGCTCCTTCCTTGTTTTCGGGCACCCCGTAAATCCGCAGATTCTCTCTGCGTGCACGGCCCTCTTGATCTATCAGCCTGGCTTCCAGTTTAGTCTGCCGTTGGGCTAGCCTCTTAATTAACATGGATGCCGCTTGTAGCACAGTCTCCGTTTCCTCTATTCTTTCCTCCGCTTCATCCAATCTATCATTCACACCTTGTATTTCTTGTTTAATGTCCGCCAGCTGCACATTATTGTCTCTTCTAAATTCATGAAGTTCGTCAAGGATACGTTGCAGACTGGGCTCAGGTGTGTCACCGCCATGAGGGTTTAGCTCTGGGGAATAGCCTTGGTCACCACGACTCGAATTGGTCCCGTCCACCACCGAACTTGCGGTTTTCCTACTTCTAGTAGCAACTCCCCTTTCCATCTTAACAAATATTCACTGGTGTTAGCAAAAAAGTAAATTTAGGGGGGTATTTTTTAAACACCGTCGGGAGCTCGATAATTAGGCTGCCATCCTCTCGCTAGCGGAACCGGAAACCTCGACATGTGACGTCATTTATTCAATCATAGTGCATCTCCAAATGCAACACCCAAGTGCCTTTATCGCCAAATCAGGTGACTTTAACCACATCACTATGGCCAGGGCACTACCAAATTTCACTCAGTATGTGGACTGTCCAGCCAGAGAGGAAAGAACACTGGACCTGCTGTATGCTAATGTTAAGGACACATACAGCTGCCACTCCCCCCCCCCCCCCCCCCCCCCCCCCCCCCACCACCCCCCCCAGAGGGGGTCTGGGTAGGTCAGACCACAACTTGGTGAATCTCTGGTATGTGCCACTGGTGAAGAGTCAGCCTTTGACCACACAGACAGTGATTATGTCATCTAAGGAGACTTACGAGGCACTGCAGGATTGCAGTGAGGCTACTGATTGGCCGGTACAGTTAATGTATTCCATGATGCATCACGGACTACATTAACATATGTGTGGACTCCACTGTCCCAACCAGGACTGTTAAATGTTACCCAAACAACCCGTGGGTAATAAAAGGACATTAAAACTCTCCTTAACAACAAGAAGAGGGCCTTCAGAGCTGGAGACAGGGAGGAGGTGAGAATGATCCAGTGGGAACTGAAGACAACTATCAGGGAGGCTAAGAATGAATATAGGAGGAAGCTGGAGTGGAAACTCCAGCAGAACAACATGAGGGCAGTTTGGAGTGGATTGAGGACCATCACCAGCTTCAGGTCCAGCAACAATGGAGGAGTAGAGGGCAGCGTGGACGGGGCCAACAAGCTAAATCTGTTCTTTAACAGATTTGACATGGCAGGCTCTGTCCTCCCCCGTCCTGACTCCACTGCTGCCGGTCCTCAGCAGCCCACTCCACTCCCCCTCCCTCCCCCTCCTGATAGCCTGTCCCTGACCTGTGACAGCCCACCTCACACCTCCACCCCAACAGTGAGTCTCTCACTGCTGACCAGGTGAGAAGACAACTGAAGAGACTTCACACAAACAAGGCTGCAGACCCTCATGGGGTCCCACCCAGGGTGCTTAGAGCCTGTGCCACCCAGCTTTGTGGAGTACTGCATCATGTCTTCAACATGAGCCTCCAGAGAGACTAATGCTCTCTACAGGAAGGACCAAAGTTGTCTCTATTTTCTGAGGCACCTGAGGTCTTTCAACATCTGCCAGACTATGCTCATAATCTTCTATGAGTCTGTGGTGGTGAGTGCTATCCTTTATGCTGTTGCCTGCAAGGGAAGCAGGCTGAGGGTGTCAGGACTTGCTGACGGCAATGTCGGAGAGGAGGATATTGTCTAAGCTGCAGGCAATTATGAAAAATGGCTCCTACATACACTATAACAAAGTGATGATGAGACATAGGAGCACATTCGACTGCTGTACATATGGCTGGTCTACCTTGGTTGCACTCGCAACACAGTTTCAAATAAACATTCTTGATATGGGAAGGTGCCAAGTCCTACCAAAGCAGACAGAGAAAGCATACTGCGTACTTGTGCATACTGCAGTTAACCTTCCTGCAAACTAACTAACATGTTGTGAGGGGCTTGCAACCTGACATTATCCCAGAACAATTGTAGCCACTTTCACATTCGCAATTCCCGGAATGGAGACATCCTGCCATGCTCTCTGATATGAAATATTATGTCAATGAAAAAGATTTCACGTGGGTTCTGTCTCATTTCTCGCAGTACAACTTACTAGACTCCATGCAAGCAAGTTTTGAATTAGGTTACTACATTATCTACGATAAGAGCAACAGTCAACAAGCCCATTTGTTTACAGTGATCTACTGCTTTGCTGAAATGAAAACCGGCCTTTTTTGGATAAGACTGAACACCCCTGCTGTGAGCCAATGCTAAAAACTGACTGTGCAATGTTTATGTAGACCATGAACAAAAAATTTAGGCTCAGAACAATTGGGCCACAGGTCTCATGGGAGCCCAAGTTTCATGATATGTTGTCACGAATAAGGCCAGCCCATCCATGAAGTGCAACACATAATACTTTTTTGCTAGGGTCTCTCATGGCAACTAGGCCATTTCACATGTGACACCTTTTCGAATGTTGGGAGCTTTGCTGAAGCGTGTTTCGCTTTAAAACACTTTTGACCGGAGGAAGCTTTACATTCCTGATTGCGTCCCACCATTTTCCAAATGATGGCCTGTGGACCTCATCCCCTCTGGCTCACTGACGACATAGTCCTGTGTGTTGTGCTTCATCAAGTGACATACGCTGTGGTGCGATGGGCAAGTGGAATGCTGACAGTCTTGTACACCAAGAATGACGAGCCCCGTCCATGCCTTTTAAAGGCCGCTGGAAACCAACCAGATTCACAAGAGTACCCATACTTGTTGCAGAATGTTTCCCCATAGTGATCTCTTCTTTGTTTCTGGCTTAAAATTCATGCATTCATTGCCTTAATGCGCAGTGGTGGACACTAACTAAGTAAATGTAATTCGTTACTGTACTTAAGTATTTTTTTCATGTATCTGTACTTTACTTAAGTACAACCCCAATTCCAATGAAGTTGGGATGATGTGTAAAACATAAATAAAAACAGAATACGATGATCAACCTATATTCAATTGAATATACTACAAAGACAAGATATTTAATGTTCAAACGGATAAACTTTATTATTTTTTTTTGCAAATATTCACTCATTTTAAATTTGATGTCTGCAACACATTCCAAAGAAGTTGGGACAGGGGCATGTTTACCACTGTGTTACATCACCTTTCCTTTTAACAACACTCAATAAGCGTTTGGGAACTGAGGACACTAATTGTTGAAGCTTTGTAGGTGGAATTCTTTCCCATTCTTGCTTGATATACAACTTCAGTTGCTCAACAGTCCGGGGTCTCCGTTGTATTTTGCGATTCATAATGCACCACACATTTTCAATGTGAGACAGGTCTGGACTGCAGGCAGCCCAGTATAGTACCTGCACTCTTTTACTATGAAGCCACGCTGTTGTAACATGTACAGAATGTGGCTTGACATTGTCTTGCTGAAATAAGCAGGACGTCCCTGAAAAAGACATTGCTTGGATGGCAGCATATGTTGCTCCAAAACCTGTATGTACCTTTCAGCATTAATGGTGCCTTAACAGATGTGCAAGTTACCCATGCCATGGGCACTAACACACCCCCATATCATCAGAAATTCTGGCTTTTGAACTTTGTGCTGATAACAATCCGGACAGTCCTTTTCATCTTTGGCCCGGAGGACACGACGTCCATGATTTCCAAAAACAATTTGAAATGTGGACTCGTCAGACCACAGGACACTTGTCCACTTTGCATCAGTCCATCTCAGATGAGCTCAGGCCCAGCGAAGCCGGCGGCGTTTCTGGGTGTTGTTGATATATGGCTTTCGCTTTGCATGGCAGAGTTTTAACTTGCACTTGTAGATGGAGCGACGAACTGTGTTCACTGACAGTGGTTTTGTGAAGTGTTCCTGAACCCATGTGGTAATATCCGTTACACAATAATGTCGGTTTTTAATGCCGCCTGAGGGATCGAAGGTCACAGGTATTCAATGATGGTTTTCTGCCTTGTCACTTACTTGCAGAGATTTCCCCAGAGTCTCTGAATCTTTTGATGATATTATGGACTGTAGATGATGAAATCCCTAAATTCCTTGCAACTGCACGTTGAGAAACGTTGTTCTTAAACTGTTGGACTATTTGCTCACGCAGGTGTTCATATCCTTGCTTGTGAATCACTGAGCCTTTCAGTGATGCTGCCTTTATACCCAATCATGACACTCACCTGTTTCCAATTAACCTGTTCACCTGTGGAATGTTCCAAATAGGTGTTTTTTGAGCATTCCCCAACTTTCCCAATCTTTTGTTGCCCCTGTCCCAACTTCTTTGGAACGTGTTGCAGGCATCAAATTCAAAATGAGTGAATATTTGCAAAAAACAATAAAGTTTATCTGTTTGAACATTAAATATCTTGTCTTTGTAGTGTATTCAATTGAATATAGGTTGAAAAGGATTTGCAAATCATCGTATTCTGTTTTTATTTTGTTTTACGCAACGTCCCAACTTCATTGGAATTGGGGTTGTATTTCCATTTTGGGCGACTTTTCACTTTCACTCCACTACATTTCAAAGTCAAATATCTTACTTTTTACTTCACTACATTTTGAGAAATCTGCCGTTCCTTTTGGTTTCTTTGTGTATAAAAATGGAACATGTCAAAACAAAAGAAGTGCAAAGCAAGAACACCAATCAGGGCACAGTGGTCACTTTGTTCTGAGCTTGTTTTGACCTGTTGGTCATACTGACCCAGTGCAAGCACACGGTTCAACATCAGCGCAGCAGCGTAAAAAATTTGGGAACGCATACATCTACCTAAATGATGGAATTAACTCAACTTTGTGTAAATAGACCACAATATAGAAATATATATACATATGCAGTCGTGACTGGCATGTTTCTTTTTTTTCTTAATTCGTACAAACACTTTCATTTTATAGTAAATTAGTTTTGGTTAGTTTATGTTTATGAACAGAGGCCTACAGATCAATATACTAAAGGAAATTCTTTTGTGAACCTGTGTTTAAAGCAAGTTTTTATTAAACTTTTAACTAATTTACAAAGTAATATTAAACTGAAACTTTGCTTGTTTGTAAAAGTGATTTCAGAGCCACAGGTTCTACCTGATGGAAACTGTTTACCTTCAGTGTTTTGTGCTTATGATCATTCTAATAGACGTCAGCGTCACTAATTAATGACATTCTATTAAATAACCGGTTTACCAAGAGAGACACTGGAGTATTTTCACCTAAAATGAGTTCATGAAGCGAGTCTTGTTATAAAAATGATAACAGGACACTAGAGTCATAATTAATCTTTTAGTACTTTTACTTTCGATACTAAAGTACATTTGAAGCCAAATACTTTTGTACTTTTACTCAAGTTGAGGTCTAGAGTAAGGACCTCTACTTTTACTGGAGTATTATTTTACCTTGGGTATCTCTACTTTAACTCAAGTACATGATTTGTGTACTTCGTCCACCTCTGTTAATGCGGGGATGTATATCAGTCGTAGAGCACATGCTTTGCATGTATGAGGTCCAGGCTTCAATCCCCTGTGCCTCAATATGCTTGGGTTCTGCTCTGAAGATTACCAAGTTTCTTTTTTCAAATCAAACCCCTTTACATATAATGAGTCCACCTTGGCTACACCCACAGCATAGTTGCAAATGTAAATCCTTAGTGTTGCAACTCACAAAATTCCTTCAGAGGAGAAACACAATCCATTTGCTGGACTCACGTGTCCATGTTGCTGGCAAGTTGAGTACCATGACCTTAAGTTGTCCACCGTTGTCCACAGAGGGCTGATGTGGCTGTAGGTTTTTAGTCCAAACCAGCTGGGGTGCCAATTGTTAAATCAGCTGGTCTCAGTCTTTAAAATGCTAATCAGGTGATCTCCTGCTCTGTTAAAATGAAAACGTGCAGCCATACCAGACTTTTGTGCAGAAGATTGAACAACCCTGCTGTAAGCTCAGTGTTAAAAACTAGAGTCAGGGCTATTGCGTCATCAGTGGATCTGTTCTGTCTATAAGCAAACTGCAGTGGGTCAACAGTGGCAGGTAGTGAGGGGCAGATGAAGTCTCTGACCAGCTTTTCAAGGCACTTATGATGGAGGTCAAAGCAACTGGACCCCAGTCATTTAGAGTATTAACCCTGGCTGACTTTGGAACTGGCACAATGGAGGTTAAAAATGTCTGTAAACACTCCTGCCAGCTGATGTGCACATGCTTTGAGGGCGCATGCAGGGATCCCGTCAGGCTCGGCTGCCTTGCGGATGTTAATGCACTTGAAGGTTCTGCACACGTCACCCACAGAGACGGAGTGGGGTGTTGACTCAGCGGTAGTGGGGGTGGGGACTCTTTCCACAAGTGTGGTGTGATTTGCCTCAAAATGGGCCTAGAAAGCATTCAGTTTGCCTGGAAGTGATTCAGTTCGTCTGCATCATCAAAACAGTCCTGAATCCGATTGGTCCGACCAGCAATGGACCTTTCTGATGGTGTCCTTTTCAGCTTCTGCCTATATGGTGGGCAGGAGCAGAATGGACAGATGATCCGATTTGCCAAACGGAGGTTGGGGGAGGGCTTTGTATGCCTCATGGAAGGGGGAGTAGCAATGGTCCAGCATGCATGATCTTTGTGTGCTGCATGAGATGTGTTAAAAGTACTTTGCTCTCTAAACTGAGTCTTTATGTCAATAAAGGATTTCATGTGGGTTCTGTTTCATTTCTGGCATTACAAGTTACTAGACTCCATGCAAACAAGCCTTGAATTAGTTTTAGCTACTTCATAAGAGCAATAGTCAACAAGCCCATTTGTTTACAGTTGATCTACCGCTTTGTTGAAATGAAAACTGGCCCTTTTTGGATAAGACTGAACACCCCTGCTGTAAGCTGATTTTAAAAACTGTCTGCACAATGTTTATCTAGATCATGAACAAAAACAATGAACAATTGTGCCACAGGACTCATGGGAGCACAAGCTGGATGATTGTATGTGTTGACACAAATAAGGCCAACCCATCCATGAAATGCTACACATAACACTTTTTTGCCCAGGGTCTCTCATGGCAACTAGGCCATTTCACATATGACAACTTGAGCAGGCCTCTCATCTTTTACAACACCCTGTGTAATGGTTGAGTGACGTCCATTTCGTAAACCGAAAATTGTGGATTAAACCAACCCGCATGTAGCTTTTTGCCTATGGTTTCCTCTGACTGTGTAACATGGCTTGTGGAGGTCCCCTTAGTTTGACTGTCTACTTTAGCATGCTCAATCTTCTGCCACATGAGTGTTCTGGTTGCTAAAGAGCAGCTCGACATACTGTGTTCTGGTTTGCGACTGCACCTTTGCAGCATTGTCCATTCGCATTACGTGCACTACATAGGGGATGTAGCTCAGTGGTAGAGCACATGCTTCGCATGTATGAGGTCCTGGATTCAATCCCCAGCATTTCCAAAGAGGCAGAGTTATGGCTTGCAGGGCTGTAATTAAAGCGTGTCAACAGCTTTTCGAATGCTGGGAGCTTAGCTGATGCATGTTCCTCTTTAAAACACCATAGACCAGAGGAAGTTTTACATTCCTGACCGTGTCCTGGCCTTTACCTGTGGACCTTATCAGCTCTGGCTCACAGATGACTTTGCCCTGTGTGTTGTTTTCCATCAAGTGACGTACACTGTGGCTCGATGGGCAAGTGACATGCTGACGATCTTGTAAACCAAGAGTGAGGAGGTCCAGGCTTCAATCCCCTGTGCCTCCACACTCTTGGGTCTTCACAGCCACATCAGTGGCATTATGTGAGTACAGAACAAAACCCAGCAGATCAAGGAAACAGATTTATTCCAGCAGCAATCCTACACTACACCAGTGGGCTGTCCTGACCATCTTTCCTCAGACACATCGATGCAGTACAAGAGTCAAGATGCAAGATGCTTTGAGCTCATTGGACCAGACAGGTATAGTGATGTTTAGCCACAGGCAACTACTTATGTAACACAGGTGACAGAAAAGTCTCTACAATCACACTGGTTTGAGCACTTTTCATGAGAAGTTCAAAGAAGAAATCACTCACATCTTAGAAAGACAGGAACTCCGTGAGCAAAGTCCTCTGAAAAATTAAGTCCAGTCATAGATGATGATGGACTGATCAGAATTGGAGGTCGGATATCTTCAGCTGA
The DNA here is from genome assembly GCF_015220715.1 of Pygocentrus nattereri. Classification (NCBI taxonomy): domain Eukaryota; kingdom Metazoa; phylum Chordata; class Actinopteri; order Characiformes; family Serrasalmidae; genus Pygocentrus; species Pygocentrus nattereri. Next base: position 16,294,759 of record NC_051229.1, on the reverse strand, counting down.
TATTCAAGAAGAAGAAAAACATCAAATAATCATTCCAGCAAAGCACTTTGCCTCCACATTGCTAGTCAGACACCACCACATACAAGTAGCTCATCAAGACATCTGACAGAAGGTGCAGTGCTTATGGCAGAACTGTGGATTATTGGAGGCGAAATACTGGTCTTCAGTACCATCCACAAGTGGGTAACCTATAGGAAGCTCAGGGGTAAGCTAGAGAAACAAAAATGATCAGACCTACCAACAGGCTTGTGACAGAACCAGCATTCACATATGTAGGTTTAGATGTATTTGGGCCATGGAGTGTGACATCACATCACACTAGAAAAAACATTGGTGGGCAATGATATTTACCTGTTTAAACACCAGAGCAGTTCATCTCAAAGTCATTGAATCCATGTCAACCTCAAGTTTCATTAATGCATTGCAACGGTTCCTGTCTATTTGAGGGCCAGTCAGACAGTTCCAGTCAGACAGAGGCACAAATTTCATAGGAGCCTGCAAAGAACTGAATATCAATACAGAAGATCCAGAGATCAGAAACTCTCTACAAGATCCAGGTTGTATGTGGACATTCAATGCTCTGCATTCATCCCACATAGGAGTTGTGTGGGAGAGAATGATTGGCATTGCTCGCTGCTACCTACATGTTGTTGAAGGACAACATTTTCCGTCTCTCTCACAAAGTCTTGACCACACTTTTGGCTGAAGAGATGGCCATAATGAATGCCAGACCACTGGCCGCTGTCTCCACAGAGCCTGAGAAACCAGAAATACTCTCTCCTTTGATGGTTACGTTGCAAAAAGCCAGTATTACTCCATCTCCTCCCAACGACTTTGACTTGAAGGACCTCTACAGAGCTTAGCTGACACCTTTTGGAAGCAATGGAGGCATGAGTACTTGTCTACACTGCAAACCAGGAAAAAGTGGCAGGATGAAGAATGAAATTTACAGGAGGGAGATGTTGTTCTATTAAAGGACAGTGAGGTGAAGCGCAATGAGTGGCATGTTGGGCTCATAGTGAAAACTGCTGAGTAAAGACAGCAGAGTACGCAAAGTCAAAGTGAAGATCTTCAGACAAGGGACTGCTAGAATATGTCTTAGGCCTGTTTCTGAAGTGATCTTACTCTTGTCCACTTCTGAGTGAATGTACAAACAGAATTCAGTGGTATAATAGTTACATTATACCAGGCGGGGAGTATTCTGGTCCTCATTTAGGCTCATTTTAGCACCTCTCCATGGCGATGAAGGAAGATTTGCTTAATGAAAACTGAATGCCTATTCAATTTTCATTAAGCAAGTCTTCCTCCATTTTGTTTGCAGTTATAGTTCAGGCAAGCTGCATTGTGCATTTCCTCATTCTCCCCTTTTTGTTTGAGCCTAGGAAAATATATGCCTGTAAGTCTACAAAATATTAAAACTTAAGCAATGTTATTAGCTTGTAGAAGCTTAAAAATTAGAATTTACATTTCCGTAGTAGTGTTTGCTCTGAGTATTTTGTGTTAGTACAGTCCATGCTGTATCTGTGTATTTGCTTGCATGTCCAGGCTTACCACACTGTATCTTAGCTTTGGTCTGTAACCTGTGGCTGTAGTGACAGTAGCCTGATTTTTTAATTTACTGATGCATTATTATTGATTAACAGTTATGTTTACCTGTGTGAAGAGTAATATAGTGAACTATTTACATGGTTAAAAGCAGTTTATACTTGGAGACAAATGTTAGTTCCGTAATATCTTTATTTGTAAACTACACTGCTCAAAAAAATAAAGGGAACACTCAAATAACACATCCTACATCTGAATGAATGAAATATTCTCATTGAATACTTTGTTCTGTACAAAGTTGAATGTGCTGACAACAAAATCACACAAAAATCATCAATGGAAATCAAATGTATTAACCAATGGAGGCCTGGATTTGGAGTCACACACAAAATTAAAGTGGAAAAACACACGACAGGCTGATCCAACTTTGATGTAATGTCCTTAATTACATCAAAATGTGTATTGTGTGTGGCCTCCATGTGCCTGTATGACCTCCCTACAACACCTGGGCATGCTCCTGATGAGGTGGCGGATGGTCTCCTGAGGGATCTCCTCCCAGACCTGGACTAAAGTATCCGCCAACTCCTGGACAGTCTGTGGTGCAACGTGGCGTTGGTGGACGGAGCGAGACATGATGTCCCAGATGTGCTCAATCGGATTCAGGTCTGGGGAACGGGCGGGCCAGTCCATAGCTTCAATGCCTTCATCTTGCAGGAACTGCTGACACACTCCAGCCACATGAGGTCTAGCATTGTCCTGCATTAGGAGGAACCCAGGGCCAACCCACACCAGCATATGGTCTCACAAGGGGTCTGAGGATCTCATCTCGGTACCTAATGGCAGTCAGGCTACCTCTGGCGAGCACATGGAGGGCTTTGTGGCCCTTCAAAGAAATGCCACCCCACACCATTACTGACCCACTGCCAAACCAGTCATGCTGCAGGATGTTGCAGGCAGCAGATCACTCTCCACGGCGTCTCCAGACTCTGTCACGTCTGTCACATGTGCTCAGTGTGAACCTGCTTTGATCTGTGAAGAGCACAGGCCGCCAGTGGCAAAGTTGCCAATCCTGGTGTTCTCTGGCAAATGCCAAGCATCCTGCATGGTGTTGGGCTGTGAGCACAACCCCCATCTGTGGACGTCGGGCCCTCATACCATCCTCATGGAGTCGGTTGCTAACCGTTTGTGCAGACACATGCACATTTGTGGCCTGCTGGAGGTCATTTTGCAGGGCTCTGGCAGTGCTCCTCCTGTTCCTCCTTGCACAAAGGCAGAGGTAGCGGTCCTGCTGCTGGGTTGTTGCCCTCCTACGGCCTCCTCCACGTCTCCTGGTGTACTGGCCTGTCTCCTGGTAGCGCCTCCAGCCTCTGGACACTTTGCTGACAAACACAGCAAACCGTCTTGCCACAGCTCACATTGATGTGCCATCCTGGATGAGCTGCACTACCTGAGCCACTTGTGTGGGTTGTAGAGTCCGTCTCATGCTACCACGAGTGTGAAAGCACCACCAACATTCAAAAGTGACCAAAACATCAGCCAGAAAGCAGAAAGGTACTGAGAAGTGGTCTGTGGTCCCCACCTGCAGAACCAATCCTTTATTGAGTGTGTCTCGCTAATTGCCAATAATTTCCACCTGTTGTCTATTCCATTTGCACAACAGCTGTGAAATTGATTGTCAATCAGTGTTGCTTCCTAAGTGGACAGTTTGATTTCACAGAAGTTTGATTTACTTGGAGTTATATTGTGTTGTTTAAGTGTTCCCTTTATTTTTTTGAGCAGTTTATATATTTCAATTGTATTTGCAGTTTTACAAGTAAGAATGAAAAGAAAGAATCAAACAAAGAACAAAATATGTAATTGAACCTGAAGTTCTCAATAAAGCCACTCCTTTTACAAAGATCTTGATTCTTCTTCAAATTCCTGTTAGCTATCTGTCTACCCTGCACACAGGCTGCTGCGTTTCTAATGCAGCAGCCTGTGTGCAGGAACAGAAAGTTATTTCTCCTGTCTTATTCACTTTATACTGGCTTCCTGTTAAGTTCTGCATTGACTTTAAGGTCTTGCTTATGTAATTTTGAATGAGACAGAATACAGGGCAGCCAATCAGAATTGAGGTCATTTAGATATATCGGGCACAGTAAAAAAGCCAGTTTAATGTCATATAGGCCCCTTTAAGCTCTTAATGACCAAGCTTGTATTGCTTATAATATGCTTGTAACATATGTATATATACATTGTTTTAGCTGGTCCTGACCATTACGCTCAGCTCAGGCAGGCTTGCTGCACACACCTAGGATCACCAACAGTTCAATTAGTGGAATTTTGTTTTCTTGCCTCTAAACTCTGGAATAGCATTCCAGGGAATATTAGGAATTCAAGCTTGACACAAGTTTTGAAATCCAGGGGCCATTTTACAGAAATATCCTAATTAAGAGATTATTTTTAGTCACAGTGACTAGTTCGGTTAGAACTGAATTTAACAGGTTTTACTGAATAACAATTCCTAACTTCATAATCTTCTCCTAACTCAAGATAAGAAAACAGTATTAAAGTCACATCCTAACTAGACTAAATTTCCTAAATATCATCCTAACTTTAGTACAAATCCAGAGGTGTTCTTTCTGTTGTTTGACATTTTACTGATAATACAATAATGTGACAATTGCACTATAACTGGCATAGTGATTTTTTTATATATTGCAAAATGGTCATTTCACTTGTGAGAGTTATTTTTTTTTGTCCCTAAATCTGTGGACGATGTCCACAAAACATCTCCCACACTGAACACATATTCTCCAATATTCCCTCTCATGTTGCTGAAAATGGTTATGAACCTGATTGAGTAGTTTAGGATTTCCAACTCTAGCTATTATGCTGCAAGATATAATTGCTATATTAATATATAATATATAATATATATATATAATATATAATAATAACATATCTATTTTCCTATATATGTTTTTATAATATGAATTAGTAAAAAATTGTACCTTGACCTTGTCAGATTTCAACTTAGGACAAAAGATTTCTTTAATATGTTCCTAGAATAAAAACCTATTTCTTTATACTATCACGTGTTATTGTGGCTATTGTGCTGTTGTGGTTAATTTTCTCTTTTTGTTTGTAATTTTGCAGTTATTTTAATTTAGTGTAGTGTTTAAGCGTAATGTTTCCACTTTTTACCAATATTCCTGTGTAAAGCACTCTGGGATTTTGTCAATATAATGATATGTGCTATACAAATAAAAATTTAAGAAAATACTAGTTCAATGTTGAGAAAATACAAATCTACAACTTTGAACACTGCCTACATACTAAATTCATACCACATGCATAAGCACAGAGTACTGTATTTATTACTGTATAAGCAACCTGCCTTTACTACCTTTAGCAACCTGTTCCATTGCTTGGAAAAGATGCTTTGTAACAGTGTTATAAGTGGAAGAAACTTTAGTGAAGGCTTCTCATGTCAACACAATTGCATTTGGTCTGATACTGTTTCTCTGGGGCTGTTTGGTCAGGCGATATTTGTTTTGGTGTTCAATTTCAGCAAATCTGAGACATGATAGTGTTTTTTCCTGAGACGCAAAGTCGTTTACCTTGAGCAATGATGCTGTTCTGACGCTGAGGTCTGAGGATTGTCCTAAAATGTACCCTGTAGCCTGCCTAGTGCTAATTAACATATATTTGCATGTTAGTCAGTTTGAAAACGAAAAAGAAAAGTTGGAAATGTAAAGTAAATCTCAAGCAGGTGGCACCGGTGTTCGTTTGCATTTGCCTTTTCATACTGACGCTTAAATCGTCCACACCAAAAACTGAATCACGAACTGTCACTTTGCTGTTGATTTATCCATTTTGCACTTTAATTTTGGCAGAAATGCAGCTGACTTGCTATCAAAAAGAAATAAGAACGTGAACATTGCATTTTGATTTTAGTTTTGACACGTATTCTGCATGTCATGAAGAAAAGCCTAAGCCAAAGTAACGCTCGAATTTTCTTTTCTCTATTAGCTTTTTCATTTTAGATTTGAAATCCCAGAATAACGACTAAAATGAAATTACAAATAGCTATCTTAAATTTATTTTTATTTTTGTCACAAATTACATGTGACAAATGAATATTTGCGCAGATGTTTGGGAAAAAAAATGGTAAAAAGAGGCTTGCGTTTACATTTTCATTTCTTTTTGGGCTGGATTTGCCTCCCATAATGTGACGTTTCATAAAACATTGGTCATAACGAGGCATACAGGCCTATCGGCTCATCCTTAGTTTCAAACAAAATGTCCACATTTTTACACAAGAAAACACAAAACAAAAGTTTTACACATGCAAAAAGAGTTTGAAATGGTCAGCATCTGTATCGGGATGTCAGCTTTATTACTACTTTACTGAGTGAAAAGAAAATCCCGCTCATCGCCCACTTTTCTAAAATGTGTGCAGGTCTGTGCGACGTCACTCTCGCTTTGCGTTCCACGTGTGCAATTCGCGCGGTGCTTGGTGTTTACGTCACCGTTTCGAGTGGGAGTTGAACCGAATGTGCTTTCATTTGAGAAACGTCGCTCGCTTCCAAGTTTAAGGGAAAACAATATCGGCGAAGGCATTCGGAATTTTTGCACAGTTTTATTGCGTTTGTCTCTGAGGGCTTGGATTGAGAAGGCACACGTCGCCGGTTGGGATATAAATATTAGAAAATATGAGTGTAGAGGCGTACGGGCCGAGCTCGCAGACTCTCACCTTCCTGGACACGGAGGAAGCAGAGCTGCTTGGAGCCGATACCCAGGGCTCGGAGTTCGAGTTCACCGATTTCACCCTGCCGAGTCAGACTCAGACGCAAGGCCAAACACAGAGCCAGTTGGACAACCAGGTTCTTTTCCTTTTATTTCTCCTTTTCAGTGAAATAATTCACCCGCCCCCCCTCGTCCGACTTGAATGCAGAAAAAATGAAGCTAGCTAGCTAGCAAGCTGGCTAGCGGAATTAGCGGGCTTGTTTATTTTCTGCGCGTTATAAAATAGCGTTATGAGTTAGCTTAGCGGCAAAGCTAGATGCTAAAAGCTAAGCCTCGCCAACTAGCCATGCCAATGTTAATGGCGTAGCTAGCGCGCATAGCCTGGCCGACCAAATGATATCTAACCGAAACACACTTATAGGTTACATGAGCAACACTATTCGTAAAACGACCGGCTGTCGTTTTGTGTTGTGTTGCTTCAAACTGCCAGTCTATGGGCTGTGTTCATTTGGCTAGTTAAATAAGTTTAAGGTTGGCAAAAGTTAGCGCCACAACAGCTGGCTAAGCTAGGCTAACAGGGGAGAAACGCGAGCTCGCCCGAGTGACATACTGGCTTCCTTTACTATTCCTTTAAGGTTTCCCTGAAATTTAAAGGTTGGTTTAAAATTTCTGTCTGTGTGCGAAGGTTAACGGACCGGACGGAGTATCGCAAAACGGCGAAGATGCTGTTGTGAAAACCAGTCAACTTCTGGCTGAGCTGAATTTTGAAGAAGATGAGGAGGACACCTATTACACCAAGGATCTTCCTGTGCATGCGTGCAGGTAGATTAACCATGTGCAGACATTCACCTTCCCTTAGATTTCATTTAAAGAGGTTTCTGTTACCTGTATTGATGTTTTCTTCTTTAATTTATGTATTTAGACAAATACGTTATAGGTTCTTTGTAATTAATGTCAATAAGTTCGGCTACTTAAGTTGGACCTGTTGCTGGCACAGGAGTTAATTGGAGCACAGACGGCTTATGTAATTTTCACAGAAAAGCCTTGCTTATAGAATGAGATGCTCTGGGTCAACCATGTATGGGTCTGTGGTCAGTTTATCCAGCCAAGTGTCAGCTAGGGGGGTCCACTGGATTGGGCTGTGGGACTGCATTTTCTTGAGAGACAAAACACCATTGATTACCTTTGAGATGAGTTGGAGTGTTGTTTGTGATCCAGCACTAACTAATTATCCATTATCAGTACATGATCTTGTGACTAAATTCAATCAGATTTAAGCAGCAGTGTTCTAACATCTAGTGTAAAGCGTAAAAGATTGGATGAACAGGTGTTGACAGACTTTCCAAAAATGTAGTAAGTGTATGTTATTTTAAAGTTAAATATCTTCCTGAATATTATTTACTCAATGATTGGTGATTTCAATGATATTTTTCCCCCCTAAAGTTATTGTGGCATCCATGATCCTGCTTGTGTAGTGTATTGCAACACCAGCAAGAAATGGTTCTGCAATGGTCGTGGCAACACCTCCGGCAGGTAGGCTGATAAGCTTTTATCTTCTGGTTTATGTGTAAATGCTATCATTCATATATATATATATATATATATATATATATATATATATATATATATATATATATATATATATATATATAAATACTCTTATGTAATTTGATTATTTGCCATGTGTTAATTTTTTTTTCTCACAGCCATATTGTCAATCACTTGGTGAGGGCCAAATGTAAGGAGGTGACCCTGCATAAAGATGGCCCATTAGGGGAGACTGTGTTGGAGTGCTACAACTGTGGCTGTCGTAATGTCTTCCTCTTGGGCTTCATCCCAGCCAAGGCTGATTCTGTTGTGGTGCTCCTGTGCAGGTAAAGCCATTGGTGTTCTTTTTTTCTGTACAGTTTAAAGTTAATGCAGTAAGCTTATCTAGCAGTAGACATTTAAATAATTTATAACGTTTCAGTATTAAGATTGATTGATCAAAATTGAAAGGCTGTTATAATGGTTGGTTTTACCTTTTGTTAAGAATAAAGAAGTAGAGCATGCATGAATATTATATCTCGCATCTTGTGTTTTAATATAAGGCTGTCTAGGGGCTGTTGACCAAAGTGCTAATCAATCACATGGGTGTTTGTTTGTGTGTTTAGGCAGCCATGTGCCAGTCAGAGCAGTCTGAAGGACATTAACTGGGACAGCTCCCAGTGGCAGCCTTTGATCCAAGATCGCTGCTTTCTGTCCTGGCTGGTGAAGATTCCGTCTGAACAGGAGCAGCTGAGGGCGCGTCAGATCACTGCTCAGCAGATCAACAAACTGGAGGAGCTGTGGAAGGTGCAGGATGCCACTGCCCACAACTTTTGTGGGCTTTAGAAGTCTGAACACTTTGTATTATCATAAAAGATCTAATCTTTATATCTAATCTATATATGCATTTATAGTGATGGTGGTCGCTGCTAGTGTTGTTACAGTGGGTGTTTTGACTTTAATCCCATGTGTGGTGTCTGATTTGTAGGAAAATCCTACAGCAACACTTGAGGATTTGGAGAAGCCTGGTGTGGACGAGGAGCCTCAACATGTGCTGCTTCGCTATGAGGATGCTTACCAGTACCAGAACATATTTGGCCCACTTGTGAAATTGGAGGCAGACTATGATAAGAAGCTCAAAGAGTCCCAGGTGGGCTAACAAAAAACTTCTTATAGGTTCTTTGTACCAGTTAAACGTCATTTATAGTGAATTTGTTTGCAGGATGGTTGAAATATGTTGTTGACAAAGGAGAATAGCACAGTTCTTGTTATAAGCAGTGAGAAGTACTCAAATCTTCCTAATTTAGTTTTCCAACAATTGTTTTTTCCTCCCTTTTGCCCTTTTAGACCCAAGACAATATAACTGTCAGGTGGGACTTGGGACTGAATAAAAAGAGGATTGCTTATTTCACACTTCCCAAGACGGATTCAGGTGGTAATATTTACTTTCGTCATCCTCTGTGTCTACCAGTGGCTCATATCCATCCCACCCCCAACTCGTGCCCCATGCATCCCTCATCGATGTATGCACGGACGAGTCCACTGTGTGTGTGTGTGTGTGTGTGTGTGTGTGTGTGTGTGTGTCTGTGCATGAGAGACTGCAAGGCTATTGGTGTTGATGGGTTTTTGTAAGTGTTTGTGGTGTATCTCTGTGTTTGTGATGGATATAAAATCAGTTTTGCATTGTTTATAAAATCAAACATTAAATCTGAAAAAGTAATGGAATCTGTTTTAAAGCTTAACTGAATGTGTTCTTTCACAGACATGCGTCTGATGCAAGGGGATGAGATCTGTCTGCGTTATAAGGGAGACATGGCTCCTCTTTGGAAGGGAATTGGACATGTCATCAAGGTCCCTGATAGTATCCTTCCTGTTTATTTCATAGGACAAAGCTGCTGTAATTGCAGTGCAACATGGATTATTAGGCTAGTGAGCTATTTGTGCTTCCAGAGAGGTCCCTATTAGTGGCTCTGAACTGTCATCTCTTGAAATGAACAAATGAAAATAAATAAATAATTGGTGCCAGGCACCACATTGTAAAACTGCTCATGGTGAAACTGCTCATTATAGCCTGAATGTCAGAAACAGTTGTCTTCAGTAGGCGAATGTATTCGTTTTCCTTAAAGAGTTCTTCTCAGACTATGGTGATGAGATTGCTATTGAACTGAGGAGTAGTGCTGGAGCTCCTGTGGAGGTGCCCCACAACTTCCAGGTGGACTTTGTATGGAAATCCACTTCCTTTGACCGGTTAGTAGTTTCTTAAGTGATTTTGTGCTGAATTGAACTGCTTAAATATTTAGTTTTATTTTGTATTGTGTTGAATATTACATTTATTTTCTTTTATTTGTAGCCTGCTTTGTAAAATTAATTTAAGTTTTTTTTTTTGTTTGTTTGTTTGTTTGTTTTTTTGTTTTTTTTTTTAAGATCAGTAGTGCTTTCCAAAGCTAATGTTTACTTTGTGTTAAAGCATGCAGAGTGCCCTGAAAACATTTGCAGTGGATGAAACCTCAGTATCTGGCTACATCTACCACAAGCTACTTGGCCATGAGGTGGAGGACGTGATCATTAAATGCCAGCTACCAAAGCGCTTCACTGCCCAAGGCCTGCCTGACCTCAACCACTCACAGGTGAGGACCAGTGGACTTGTACAATGATTCAATTTCACATATGCACTGTAGAAGAAGTTTTGTTGTATTTCCGTTTCCTCAGACACTTTGCTTAGAAATATACAGATTGTATGATGTAAAATGCATGCTAAAATCACCACAGTTCATACAATTCTCTCACTGTAAATTTAAACTAGCACTGGCTATGCACGCTTCTGTGCACTGGTTTTATCAGTCTGATGGGAAATAAACTTTGTCAAGCTAAATGCTAGTAGCAAACAGTTGTCATCTACACATACCTTTGAGCCTTGAACAATAACATGAACACATTCACGTTATCCCACTTTTTAAGGACTCCCGAATTTTGTTTTGCAGCCATAAGTAGCAAGTAAATGAGGTCCTAATGTGTATGTCCAACGGCACTGACCTGTTTAATTGGTTTAACAAATCATGATTGGTCAATTCGCACATCATACACAGCCTGCAGTGGTTCTGGTTTCATCTTGTGTGTTTGTGTTTTCACACTAAAGTACTTTGTGTTCTGGAGAGTTTTGTTCACTATGGATTTTTTTTTTTTTTTTTTTTTTTTGTGTGCCACCACTGTGTGCGACTAGTTGGCTATTTTATGCATCCCGTAGAGCACACACGTGGTGTAATGACATTTGTATTTACTCATTAACTCCTACAATAGTGTTTATTTTCTTCAGTATTCTATTAGCGTATCTTATTTAGCCAGTGAAACTAATAACTGAATAATGCAATGGTTCTCTATCTTTCTTAGAGTATATGCTTTACCTTACAAAGCGCTTCCTAATATTTCAATAAATGCATCAGGTGTATTGGGTTCATGGGGAAACTATAAAATGCACAGGGCAGTGGTATTCCAGGACCAGGATTCAGAAACACTGGTTTAATACCATTGTTTATCTATACTCAGTAGGACATATTTTAATCTCAAGCTGTAAATAAAGTTTTAATTAATTTTATGTTACATACAGATGTACTTTGTTATAACATGGCTCTAATTTTTTTCAATTATGACCTGTTTTAGCCCCTGATACTGAAACAGTAATGCTATGTTTTGTGTTTAGGTATATGCTGTGAAGACTGTGCTGCAGCGTCCTCTCAGTCTCATTCAGGGCCCTCCTGGTACTGGCAAGACGGTCACCTCAGCAACCATTGTTTACCACCTGGCCAGACAGGGCAACGGGTAAGACATGTAACTCACATGGGTGGACTAAACTGTTTTTAAGTTTGCATATCAATGCGATCCTGTTACTCATTTATTTTTAGACTACTGTTCAGGTTTCAGGCTTAAAACCCAGGGCACACTTCACTGACCAAGCAACAAATGTGGATTTATCAAGAATACACATTAAAGTGTACAAGTAATGTTAAAGTAGCTATTCTAGCTATTGAAAAATATTACCATTACAAAATATTCAGAAACATATAATTCCATCACCTTTTAAACTCAGATTTAAACTCGTAATTGTACCACAAGCATTGTCTGAAATTCATAGGCTCACTAGGTTCCAGAGCTACTGTAGAGATAAAATAATTTCAGTTGTTAATTTCATTTAAACACAGTTCCAGTATTTACTTAACCTCACAAGCCAAATATAATATGGTGAAGAGCTGCTAATGTTATCAGATGTTCCATGTATCTAAAGGTAGAGCATCTGTGGTTGAAATGAGTGTTCATTATCTGACTTTGTTCTGCACAAGTTTCCTGTGGATATTCTAGTCTTTGCTATTTGTCACTGTTGACATGCTGCCAGAATTGGAAAGAAAATTTACTTCCAGCACATTTTCTCTTTTGTTGAAGCAAAACTATCATGGAAATGCTTGCTTTACTGGCCATGCTGCAATGCTTCTGGTTGTAAGCTGCCATTAGCAGAAATAGTGTGTTCGAAACTGAAAAAAAGAGCAGTTACTGCGCACGCATTACAGCAATAGAAAATCATTTTTATTTCATGGCCCTATAAAATGGTTATTTCACAAGTACTCCATAAAAACCAATAATGTATTAGAGTAGCACCATTTCATATTATTAATGTAAATGAGTGCAAACTTAACAATTAAAACATTAAAACTTATCTGATTGTTAATAAAGTGCCATTGGTAGAAAATTATGTGGGTTGTTGTTGTTGTTTGCTTGTTTAGTTTTTTTGCACATTTTGTTAGCATACGTGTCTCTGGTTGTGTTTGGGATGCAGTTGTGATTGTTTGTGTGTGTGGTTTAAAAACTTCGATATGTGATTTTAGACTTTTTAAGACAGGTCTTAAAGCACAGGTTATTTTATATATTAAGCTAGTTCAGTACAGTCATTCATTCAAAATACCACAGGCAGCAGCAGTCCTGTGGTCAGAAACTGGCCACTGATGAATGACTGGAGTTGGGCAAAGCTGATAAGTCAGTCACAGTGATACTGATCCTATGTAAGGATCATGCAGTCTTAAAGCGTATGTCCATGCTTATCCAACCAGTAGGTTTGAGTAAAATGTATGTTGATACATGCCATATTTGAGTTTGTTTGTGTGTGCTGTTGAGCAGGTTAAATAATATTTTTGCTGTGTTTAGGTCTTGAAAAGGCATTTAAATGCATTTTAAAAGTTGTGCAGGAGTGTCGTCACCAGTTAACCAACTTTTACCTGTTCCCCTTTTTTCTGTGCTAGGCCAGTGCTGGTATGTGCCCCCAGTAACATTGCTGTAGATCAGCTGACAGAGAAGATTCACCAGACTGGGCTGAAGGTAGTGCGTCTGTGTGCTAAGAGTCGGGAGGCTATTGATTCTCCTGTGTCCTTCCTCGCCCTGCACAACCAGATCCGCAACATGGACAGGTAAAAAAAAAAAAAACATAAGTAAATTTTTTACAAAATGATAAAACAATGTGGTGGTGGTTACAGTGACGCATGCTATGGCATTTAGAGTAATGTTCTGTGTAGCTTTATAAATTTATTTTAGAGTAAAATAACAAAAGTCGATTACATGTTTTTTACGGCAGTATACTGTTGATGTAGCAGTGTTTTTTGTCATTCTGTTATAGACTTTATTTCATTCTGTGTACTTCGGAAAGGACATTAAGACTTATTATAATTTTGTTTGTTTGCTTTCAGTATGCCAGAATTGCAGAAGCTACAGCAGCTGAAGGACGAGACTGGAGAGTTGTCCTCCTCAGATGAGAAACGCTACAGAGCCCTTAAACGCACAGCAGAAAGAGAGCTGCTTATGGTACTTATTTAACTCTTCCTTTGGAACTGAGAAACATGTAAATTCCTAACCTTTTGGTGAAATTCACCACTTTGAGATGAAAATAGATCGCTTATGAGATTCGTGCAGAGCTAAGATGAAATTGTGTTGTTGGTACTTGTTTACCTTCTCTGGCTTGCATCCCCCCACCTACATTCTGAGACCTTCCCCACTCTTATAAAATTGACCCTGACCCTGATATTCTTGCCCTAACTATCTTAATCCTAATGAAGGTAATGAGAACTAATCAGCCAGAGGCAGAGTAATGTAACAGGACTTTGTTCTATACAGGGTTCCCATAGTTGGTCTGTTTTTTGCCATTTGTCACGAGTGACTTGCTGCCAAAACCACATAGGAAATATACACCCAGCACATTTCTCTTCTGAAGAATGAAGGCACAACTACCATGGAAACATTTCCTTTTCTGGCCATACTGTGATGCTTCTGGTTAAAAGCTGCCATTAGCAGAAATGATGTGTTCAAAACTGAAAAAAGACCAGTTACTGCACATGCATCTTAGCAATGTAAAATCATATTTAATTCCTAGCTCTATAAAATGGGTAATTCACAACAGCAGAAATTCAGAAAGACTTTTTACCTTCTCTGGACTACATTCTTTTCCCACCCATAGTTTGCCTCTGATAATATTGGTTTTGATCTAAAGAAGGCAATGAGAACTAGCCAGTCAGAGGCAGAGAGGGGCAGGTCTTTATGGAATGCTAGTGGCAAAGGTTTCAGTATGTGTCTCTCCGTACTGAGCTGAGATGACAACACGCATGAGGTATCTGCTGAACGTGAGGTCGGTTGCGTTCATTATCCTAACTCTAGCAGACCAAAATATTGATTAATAACAATTGGAGCCGGTTGGCCCTATGCATGTTGTGTAGGGCCTGGCAAATTACGCAAGGGCCCCTCCTCTCTCTTGTATCAAAGCTGACCCTTAATTCTTCAGTGATACGAAGCTGAAGTCAGCTATTCTTCAGCTTCTTATACAGAGATATCAGCATGCTACTAACCTTTTATGCTTGTTATGAAGAAATGGACTATAATACACTTAAACAGCATTAAATTAAGATAGTACAATGCTTATCATACTTTTTTTTTTTTTTTTTGGAGAAAATACTCTTTGTGGGGGCATAATATTCACATTTGTGAAGCCAACTTGCCAGGGTTTTTTTTGTTTTGTGCCTCTTACAAAATCTCAGTTTGGAGGGCCATGTGGCCCCAACACTTCAGCCTACTCCTCTAGCTCAACAAAAGTCGGGACACCCTACCTCTAGATGCACAAAACGGAGGGGTAAGGGCCATAGGCTGATGGATGAAGTAAACTGTTTTAAAGGAATTGTACTTGGAGTACTGGGGTATCAAGTGTGACTATTGCAGATGGTTTACCGGGGTCAGCCAGGTGCGCACCTTTTGTAGGATTTTGCTTAGGACCCCAGGGAGGTCAGGGCCAGCTGTGATAACAAAGATCAATAATATTGAATAAAGATGTGGCAGTTTTGTGGTGTTCAGCATAGCTGCCTTAGGTAGTGGTAGAGAAATGTGAAAATGACCACACAGACTTACTCCTCTGTTTCAAAAATCACACCTAGGGTATGTTTAATCTGACACAGGGGTCTGTGGGTGTTTTCAGTTGTTTCTCTTTGCACCCAGTGCGTTCTCATTCTTTTACCCCTTACCTCTTTGCATCCCTGAATACATACTGTTGGTTTGAAATTAAAATGAAATTCATTGAATACTAAAATTGTAAACAGTGTAACCCAGTGTGTTTTAGTGGTGCGCTTCCCTTTCGGCCATTGTACACAAAATATTTATTTGTAATAAAGTGATGTTCTGCAACACATGGAGCACGATTGAGTTAATAGTTACTAAGATGCTTTTATCCATGTAAGCAGTATTCTCAGATAATGCATAATAGAGACTTTTTTTTCTGATGACTGTGGAGCTCTGACAGGTTTGCTCTTTGTTTCCCTCACTCTTTCTCTTTCACAGAATGCAGATGTGATCTGCTGTACTTGTGTGGGTGCAGGTGATCCTCGCCTGGCTAAGATGCAGTTCCGCTCCATCCTGATAGACGAGAGCACCCAGGCCACTGAGCCAGAGTGCATGGTACCTGTAGTGCTGGGAGCCAAGCAGGTACTACTCAAACAAGTGGATTTCACTTGACTTATTGACTTGGTAAAGCTAAACAGAGTACACTCTTAGACCAAGTAAACATTGTGGGTCAGTTTTCCAGACCTATATTGGGTAGATGTAGACTAAAAATAGCTTCCAAAGGTGATTCCAAGTTTAATTTGGACTATTGGCAAGACTAGGTTTAATCCTTATTCATGTAAACCACCCGTATGAGTTTACATCCATGCTGTAAAGTGTTAGTGGGTAAATAGGGTGGATTTTTGGAATTAGAGTGGATGGGGAATTTTACAGATTTTTCAAAAGGTCTGCATAATTCGATCATGCAGACAATGGTATTCAGAGTGTTTTGATGTCCAATAGAGTATTCAGAGGTAACTGTCAGAAGCATTAAAATGGATGACTGTTCTTGTTACTAATGCTGCAAACAATTCTGACTCCCCTTTCATATTAAACCACTCTGAATGACTTGTTTTACATGTGAAAAAAGTTAGCTGTCTATAAATTGAGTAATCTGTACAGTTCCTCTCTAAGTACAAGTGTCACCAGTAGGATTGTAGCCAAAGTTTAGTTTAGCTATGCCTGATGGACATAAATGAACATTGTTAACTCAGCCAGCTCATCTCACCTCTGCCCCTTATCAGCTGATCCTGGTGGGTGACCACTGCCAGTTGGGCCCAGTGGTGATGTGTAAAAAGGCAGCTAAAGCAGGATTGTCTCAGTCTCTGTTTGAGAGGTTGGTGGTGCTGGGCATCAGACCCATCCGTCTCCAAGTGCAGTACCGTATGCACCCGGCACTCAGCGCCTTTCCCTCCAACATCTTCTACGAAGGATCCCTCCAAAATGGAGTTACTGCCGGTATGCACAAGAGATTTTTGCTGATTCTGTCTGTGTGAACCTGTATTTTGATGCACTAGGCATCTGTTAAAACAGTCTGTTATTTGTATTAAAAATTTTTTTTTCTCTTTTCCTCATCCATTTTAGCTGACCGCCTCAAGAAAGGCTTTGACTTCCAGTGGCCTCAGCCAGATAAGCCCATGTTCTTTTATGTGACGCAGGGCCAGGAGGAAATTGCTAGCTCGGGCACCTCCTACCTCAACAGGTACACACTGTTTATCCTTTTAACTCCTTTATTCTTCTGTGGCTGAACTGCTACCTGGAGATGGTACTGTAGAAGAGTTGACTGGAGTACACTAATAAGCTACTGTCCCACTCCATATTAGAAATATTTCTTAGCAAATGTCCTTGCAAGAAGCACCTGGCTTCCACTGAGAGCAGGTAATGAAACATGTCTATGGTCATTTTTGTACAGGACCGAGGCTGCTAATGTAGAGAAGATTACCACTCGCTTACTGAAGGCTGGAGCCAAACCTGACCAAATCGGTATCATCACACCGTACGAGGGCCAGCGTTCCTATCTGGTGCAGTACATGCAGTTTAGCGGCTCTCTGCACACAAAACTGTACCAGGTATACAGTCACTTTCACAGTGCCCGTTCTTACTCATTGTAATCATTCATAGTTTACTGTGTCTATTTTCAAGATTTAGACAGCTGTGCAAATTTGGTCTGAACAGTTGGTGGGGACCAACGTTCGGAAGTTAAAGCTTGCATTTATATGCAAATGTTTGAATACACCTTGGTCAAATTACATGTTTTGTTGACTTTTCTAAATGGAAATAAGTACACATTCCTACAGAGAACAAGTGTCTGCACATTTTAATGCACAATTATTGTTCGTTTCCTTTTTTTTTTTGGAAAAAAATGTTGCCAATGGCACATTTTTTTTAAACTCAGCAAATAAATAAGAATAGTGCACTGAAATTTTCAGACAGATGCATATTTAATTTTTTCCTCTGTTCAGCATGTATTAACTTTTTTTTTTTTTTTTTAATTAGAAAGTCAAAATGTGTCATTTGACTGGGAGTGTTTAAACGTTTTGCAAATGACTGACAGTTTAATGTGAAAAAGCCTCCACTCTGTTACCATATTGTCCTATATTTAATGGCTTATGAATAAAACAATGCTATTAATAGGAATTTAATTTGAGTTTTGTGACATTCAGCATATCAGGTTATTTCCCCTTACAGTGATGGGTTTTGTTCCCTAGGAAATCAAAAGAAAAGTAACAGAACAAAAGAAAAACATATTTATGGTTTGCAACCCCTCAACTTCACAGGGAAAAAAAATATACACGACTTCTTACAAACACATGAAAGAACATGTTTGCAAATATTCCCAATAAAACCCAAACATCCAATAGCTGTTTAACAATGCCACTCTGAGCGAAGCAATGCATGATGCACTATATTGCCAAAAGTATTAGCTCACCTACCTTCACACACATATGAACTTGTCATCTCATTCTTAATACATAGGGTTTAATATAATGTCGGCCCACCCTTTGCAGCTATAACACAGCTTAAAATCTTCTGGGAAGGCTTTCCACAAGGCTTAGGAGTGTGTTTATGGAAAATTTTGACGATTCTTTCAGAAGTGCATTTGTGAGGTCAGACACTGATGTTGGACAAAAAGGCCTAGCTTACAGTCTCCGCTCTAATTCATCCAAAAGGTGTTCTAGCAAGTTCAGGAGTCTGTGCAGGCCAGTCAAGTTCTTCCACACCAGACTCACTCATCCATGTCTTTATGGACCTTGCTTTGTGCAATGGGTACGCAGTGATGTTGGAACAGGAAGGGGCCATCTCCAAACTGTACCCACAAAGTAGGTAGCATGAAATTGTCCAAAATCTCTTCGTTTGCTGAAGCATTAAGAGTTCCTTTCACTGGAACTAAGGGGCCGAGCCCAACTCCTGAAAAACAACCCCACTCTGTAACCCCCCCTCCCCCCCACCAAACTGTACACTTGGCACAATGCAGTCAGACAAGTACCGTTCTCTTGGCAACTGCCAAACCCAGAGTCATCCATCGGATTGCCAGACGGAGAAGTGTGATTGGTCAGTCCAGAGAACACTTCTCCACTGATCTAGAGTCCAGTGGCGGCACTTTACGCCACTGTTTTCGACGCTTTGCACTGCACTTGGTGGATGAAGCTGCACAGCCATGGAAACCCATTCCATGAAGCTCTCTACGCTGTTCTTGAGTTAATCTGAAGGCCACATGAACTTTGGAGGTCTGGAGACGATTGACTCTGCAGAAAGTTGGCGTCCTGTGCCCACTATATGCCTCAGCATCCGCTGACCCTGCTCGGTTATTTTACGTGTCCAGCACTTTGTGGCCGAGTTGCTGTCATTCCCAATCGCTTCCACTTTGTTATAATACCACTGACAGTGATTTGTGGAATATTTAGTAGCAAGGAAATTTCATAACTGGACTTGTTGTACAGGTGGCATCCTATCACGGTACCAGGCTGGAATTCACTGACCTCCTGAGAGCGACCCATTCTTTCACTAATGTTTGTAGAAGCAATCTGCATGCATAGGTTCTTGGTTTTATACACCATGGAAGTGATTGGAACGCCTGGATTCAATTATTTGCATGGGTGGGTGAAAACCTTTGGCAATATAGTGTGCTTTATAACGTGAATAAAGGAAAAATAGGCAAAAATATGTCCTGAAAGGAGGAAACTGAAAATGCATAATTTCAAAAGAGTCAGGAAGACAAAACTCCACTATTATCAAAGTAGTTTTACTTTGGTAAAAGTAAATATTAGGTAATATTGGAATTCATTAGCATTTGTGAGGTATGTGTTTGTGTGAAAAAGTATGCGTGTGTTTTTTCCCTTCTATAAGGTTAAGTGCCATCATCCAAGCCTGTTAGTTGTAACAGCACTTCTCCACAATTGTTAGTTTGCTAATGATTGTGTGCATTGGTAAATAAGACGGTAATAAACTGCACTGGTAGATATAATACTGGATAGTGGCATGTGTGATTAGTATTGTCTTCCATTTGTTTCATGTTTTTTGTAGGAGGTGGAGATAGCTAGTGTGGATGCCTTCCAGGGCCGAGAGAAGGACTTCATCATTCTGTCCTGTGTCAGGGCCAATGAGCACCAGGGCATCGGCTTCCTCAATGATCCACGTAGGCTCAACGTGGCCCTCACCAGAGCGAGGTAACCCTTTACCTAGTTATCCTATTAACTGCCCTTCTGAGGAAAAGGACAGTTTTTAAGGGCTGTAGCAGTGCACAGTCTTTTTGTAATTGAAGAGTGCTTAATCACTGTTGAAAATAATTATTCCAATAGTGGGATTAATCATGGAGTTGCCATGAATTGGGGAATGATTAATATCTCATTTCAGCTAAATCATTGCTACAGGCTGCTTTTCCAAAGTGACTGATTCATAGTCAAGAAATAGTAAGTTCCCTGTACTGACAGGTTGGAAGTCTCTTCCATTTTAGCAACAATCAGTAAATTTCTGTATGTTTTGTGGTATCAGATATGGTGTTATCATTGTGGGGAATCCTAAAGCTCTGTCCAAGCAGCCGCTGTGGAACCACCTGCTGAATTATTACAAGGAGCAAAAGGTTCTGGTGGAGGGACCTCTCAACAATCTGAGAGAGAGTCTTATGCAGTTCAGCAAACCTCGGAAGCTTGTGAACACTATTAACCCTGTGAGTATCACTACCAGACTACACACACACCCCAACAATAGCAGGAGGTTCTACAGGTATCTCTCAGTACCATAGGTATTGCCTCAGTCTGTCTGTTTTGGGGCATTGGTTTGTTTCAAGCTGTTATAGATTTTCACTCAATTTATTCAACTTCTTTTGGAAGGAGAAAAACAGCCAGATGACCTGTATAGGGCAAAATTGGTTCCTATGCAAATAAACCTAAAGTTTGTTTCATCTGCTGTTCTTAGATATTCAGAATATGGTTTTATGTTAGAAGTAATATAACTTGCAGTTGTCTGTTTTTTATTGTAATTTAGGGAGCTCGGTTCATGAGCACTGCGATGTATGATGCCAGAGAGGCCATGATACCTGGATCAGTGTACGATCGCAGCAGCACTGGTAAAGAAACCCAGTTCACCTCCCATACTTTTTACTTCCTACACAACACATTTTGGAGCTTGTAGTGCTGTGGTACCCAATGTATAACCTTTACAACTTGTTTACCTTACTCTACCATGTCTGATTCAACTTCTCAGCTGGCTCTCAAGCTGGAATACTTGCTTCTAGAAATTGGGCACAGATTAAAATGGGTTGGGTTTTTTTTTTTTTTTTTTTTTTTTTTGTGCTTTTATAGGACGTCCATCAAATATGTACTTCCAGACTCACGACCAGATTGGGATGATTGGGGCAGGGCCAAACCCCATGGCCTCAATGAACATCCCCATTCCCTTCAACCTGGTTATGCCCCCCATGCCCCCACCAGGCTACCTGGGCCAGGTTAACGGCCCTGCTGCTGGTAAGATGATGCTGTTCTTTTACGGTAGCCTTTTATTATTTCTTCTTGGTTATGTTAGGTCTGTCTCAAATACCATTTTTTAGGCTCCAGAGCTGAGCTTCATCAGTAATTAACACCATATACGTGAGGTTTCATCTTGAATATTGAGTTGAGGAGGATTCATGTCCAACACCGGTGTTGAAAGCACATCAGTGGCTTCTTCTGCTGTAAAAGCAGCTTTGTTCAGATCCACTAGCCTCTCTTGGCAGTAGGCTAGAGGTAATAGCACAGTGAATGCACATATTAACCAGTGCTTCATGGAAGTTTTCTAACTCTGAGGTATGAAGGGCATACATTGCAGCCTTAGGACCCCCTGGGAGTACATGATGCCTGGCACCTCGTTAGCATGGTGTTTACTGCTGTGAGTGAGCAGGATATTAGGAGCCTGAGATGGGATATATTTCTATATTTTAACAGTTCCATATTTTAAAAATGATACTGTACATGAATGTGGTGACAATGTTTTGTGGTGTTGCCATGCCACGTTCTCAGTCTTTGTTCAGTGTTTTTTTATTTTTATTTATTTTTTATTTTTTTTTAAAGTAAGAATAATTTATCAAGGTTCAACTTTAACTCAGGCAAACGATCTGAAACTTCACTGTCCCAAACTAAATTCTTACTGTCCTGAACAAATCTTTGCATTTGATGTTATAGGTAAGCACACATAAACTAATATATTTAGTTAGTTATTTATTCTTAAAATAAAATTTTTTAAATAAAACTGCACAAATTCCTACCACTGATTTTTATTTCTATTTTATTTTGAATAAATTCACGTTAAAGTTGTCAATCAACGTTAGCATTTGCACATGTATTTTAGCAAATATTTCCTTACCTTCTGCAAGCCCTGTCTGTACAATACTGGCTACTGTTAATCCACTCTCTGCACATGTTGAGCAGCCCAGATGCACTAAGAGCTTTTTTTGCTGCTTTTAGTGACATTCAAACTTTTTTTATTGCTAGAAGTTGTAGTTCTGACAAAAAAGAACCACTTTTATCTGCCTTGTTAGGATATTCCCTACAAAGTTCACAGAACATCTCAGGTACAGAGGGGTCAAAATCGACCCATGAGAATTGAGTTTTCCATGAGGGAATGAATCTGTGGGCTCGCTTAGCTTCGTATTCACGCTTTGTTGACATTTTCCTGCCACCTCCCTTCTGACGTCATTCGTCAACAAAGGAAACCACTGGTTTGTTTTAACTGGACAAACACTCACAAATGGATAAAACCATTTAGTGTGGTGACGGGTTAAATGTTCAAGTTTGGCCTCAGTTACATTGTTCTGTTAACATACTGCGGCTGTGCTGCTGTCCTGACATCGCATTTTACTTGCCCTGGTCATTCAGACAGCTGTTAGAACTGGAGAGGGTGTGTTTCTTAGTGTCATGTTTGGCATTGTTTTCAGTTAATTAAAATTGAAGATCCATTATGGACCATAACCTTGTGTTGTCTTAAATTTTTCTCAAACCCTGAATGTTAAAGCAGTTTAGCCAAAAAATATTTAAGAATATCTGGATCCCAAATCCCAGCGAAGAAATATCCGTTTACCAGTATTGATGGGGAGGCATTGCTACCTTAGGAATGGCTGTATTTAGACTTTAAGGTCTGTATGTTGTGAACAGATTTTACTCTAGACACTCCAGATGAACTGTTTGCTTTAAGAGGTGCATCTACTATCCTTTGGTTTAGGATATTGTTTCCAGTGTCTTAAATTAATGAAAGTAGTGATTATTAGCGTTATGTATTTTCTCCTTTTGACTCAGGCCGTGGGGCTCCGAAGGGTAAGACAGGTGGTCGTGGGGGTCGTCAAAGGAACCGTGGTGTGGGTAACCATGGCAGTGGGCAGGCCAACATGGCCAGCAGCCAGGCCAGCCAGGACCTGGTGTCTCAGCCCTTCTCCCAGGGCCCCCTAACCCAGGGATATATCACTATGAGCCAGCCCTCACAGATGAGCCAGCCAGGCCTGTCCCAGCCTGAACTCTCTCAGGTGTGCACACAGTCTTTTTGTCAACTGTCCTTGATAGCAAATGTGTGTACATACACATAAGCATGCATTTGTCTCCATGCACACACAGTGCAGCTCCCTATTCATATATATATATATATACTTATCACGTTGTCCACATCTGAGCCCTCACTGTCATTTTCCATACAGGCCCATACTCAGAAAATCTAACTCAACCCCCCTTTCCTTCTTTGCTTAACAGGACAGTTACCTGGGTGATGAGTTCAAGTCGCAGATGGACGTGGCATTGTCCCAGGATTCCACATACCAGGGTGAACGGGCATACCAACATGGAGGAGTGACCGGACTCTCTCAGTACTAGAGTGTAAGAGAGATTAAAAGAATTCTATCCATACCATAGAGAGCAGGCTCAGCGTGGAGCTGCTATAAATTTTATATATGAATTATGTGAAAATGGAAAATCTACTTGAAAATCCGACATGTTTACCACTTTTATAAAACCATGCATTTCTGTGAGATAATGCACATTTGTTTATTAAGCTTAATGCTAGCTTGTCAGCAGCAGCATATAGAGTGTCCAGTTCTGCACACATGATACATTTTATGCTGTGATTTGGCGTGGCTTGCAAAGCTTCAGCCCTATCTTATTTGAGACACAGTATCTTAACTTTGGGTGCGCTCTAAAACAAATAGCAGTTTTCTACTGCTCCAAATCACTAGCTAGCTAACATGTTCTCAGTTGCATCTTTTTACAGTGCATATTTACGAGCATTGCCAATTATTCAGCTGCAGCACAAGTTAAAGCCAACATGGCTGAGCTGGGCGCATACTCCGGTATAAAGCAATTTGGAGTGGCTTAAAATCTTGATAATAGTTGACCAGAAACGTAATTTATCATACTGTTTTAATTTTATTTAATTAAAAATAAAATACATACATAGAATTTATGCAATAATAATTAAAATAACAGTAAGGATTAACTTTTTACATTCAGTTACTAAAATTAAACATCTTCACGTTTTCTTATTAAAGAACTTTCAAATACTCCAACATATTATTCTTAAGAATATATTAAAATGAAAATTTTTGATATTTGTAACCCTAACAAACAGTACAAGATTTCCTATCTCTGGCTTTTAGGCCAACATACTGCACCATCGTGTGTTTTTGTTGATCCAACAACCCTAATTCAGCTAAAGAAAACTCTGATGATAGATAGTAACACTCCGTGATATCAGAGGTGCCGAGAAACCAAGAAGTAACAAAGTATTAAGCATACTTTATGACCCCTTAGTGTAGAGGAAATGCTGATTGAATTCTTTCCCTGTGTCCTCAGGTTGTTGGAACGGGAGCTAGGCCTATGCTGAGCTTAGTTCATCAGCATTTTAAATCTGGGTAAATATTAAAAAAGAACAAACATGGATGCCCGTTTTCCACTGTTACAACTGAAGCACCATGGTGTGAGAGCAACAGGAGAGAATCAAACCAATCACACGAGTGAAAAAAGAGGGAGAAAAGCAGGACAGGAAGAGAGAACGAGAGAGAGTGGAGGGGGGGAAATCACCACCACTCACTAAGGCTGGGAAAGGAGGAGAGAGGAGGAGACGCAGCGTAGGAGGAGACGATGTGGGAGAGAAAACAAACGAGATCTTCGATCTGCAACTCCGCAAAGTCGAGGCACCTCCTGGGGAGCAGGGGGGCCCCTCCCCTGCCTCCTCTCTCTCGCTGCCAGGCTGCAGCCGGCGGCCGCAGACCTCGCTCTGCCACCCGAGACGGAGAGAAGATGAAGTTCTCTTATAAAACTACCTGCAAAAAATACCAAGCTTGCTCTGTCGTCTCCACAAGCTGAAAGAGGGGGTGACGTCTTTCAAAAAAAAGAAAAATATATATTAAAAAAAACGCTTTCAAGCAGCTGATTCTGGGAAAATTTTCCCTTCAAAGTTGAGATCTGACATTCAGGTACTGCCACCGGACATCTTGAGAATGGGGAAAAATCAACGGAGGATGCTTGTTATTTATTTTTGTTTTTGGTTTGTTTTTTGTTTGTTTTTTTTTCTTTTTATGGTGGTAGTTTAATCTCTGAAAATGGTGCCAGGAGTCACTGAGGAAGGATTCAACTCAACTTTGAGGAAAGTTTTCTGGCTGAAGTCGGTGGAGTAGAGGTTCAGGAATGGAGAGCCTGTGAGAGATGTCACTTGCTCTCTGCTGTGAGACTCTGCTCTGGGTGATTCACAAACAGAAAAAAGAAATGAGGGGGGGGTGGGAGTCTTTTAACAAGTGGCTTTGGGAAGTTTTTTTTTTTTTTTTAAATAAAGGCTAAAGATTTGTATCTGAAGAGCAGAAATGGAAGGGCTGAAAGATTTTTCTTTTTTTCCCTCTTCATTTTAAATATATTTTGTTGAAGTAGAATAGAACATGCGGTAGAACAGCGTTCGTTAACTTGCTGGATTTAGACGTGGCAGTTGAATGGCTTGTTGATTTCTCCATACAGCAAACTTGCAGTCACAGGCCCACCAGACAATGAGCCAAATAATGCATAAAAGCCCACGTAAAACCGCCAAGATTTCACCTCGCACAAATGCCCTCGCACATTCACTGGAGTACAGGAAACTGAAGTTGGAGAGAGATGTTATGGTTTCAAAGAGAGTTAAAGGAATGACCTGAAGCTGTAGGAAGATCCAAAACATTGCTGTAGCATGCAGGAGCATTTATGGTGAGTGGGGCAGCTAGACTTCATGTTTCTAGGTCTTCAGTACTGTGCCAAAAATCAGGATGCTTCCACCAACAGGCAGAGTCGCAAAACCAAGGTTGAATTTTTTTTTTTTCTCCCCCCTTAAACCACCCCACCTGCTTTAAAAATTCAGGTTGACAGGTGCTGATATCTGACTCCATTGAGCTCTTGGATTGAACTAGCCACATTTGTGAATTTGACCCATAATGGCTGAGAGAACATACAAGAAAAAAATGGCCCAGAATCACCAGAGTCGCAGTGGTGGCTATTTGTTAAAGAAGGCTGTGAAAGGGCAGACGGGATAGATTCTCTCTGTTTGTCTGTTTCCCACAAGCAGACTGAAAAGAGTGTGCATAGACAGTAATGTTCTGATACGGAGGTGTGCCTCCTTATTAACTGTCCCTCTTTTGTTTTGTGATTAGTAGTAGTTTTATCATTATTTTTTCTGTCTTGTTTCTGTTCCTTTGTTTTTTTTTCCTTTCCCCACCCACTGTCTTGATTTGTTAGCACCATGCACATTTTTCATTTTGTACAGTCTTTATGAACGTGAGGTGTACCACATTATCTACTTTCAGCTGTTCATCGCAGTCCAAGAATAATGGACTTTTCATGTTTTGCCTAGTTTTTGCTCTTTTTTAAGTTGTGCTCATTTAAAGCTTTACTGCAACAACCCTTGATGGTCGCCTTGTCATCCTACTGAAACCAGGAATATTCATGCCTTGCTGTTATTCCATGCCTAGTATCACATCTGTTTGAATTTGCTGCCATCGGTCTCATAGCACTAACCTGGAACACCTTGCCCCAGTGTTCTTTTGAAACTATTTCAATTTTGGCTGCCCAACTGATAAATGTAATGGATTTCTAACCGATGCACCAGTTGCAAAAAAAGTTTGAACATCTAGAAAACTTTCACTGCTTGTGTGCATAGTGCTTAGGTCTTGATAGTTATTCTCCCTGTTTGTACTATCTAACCTCAATGTAGACTGTAAATCTAAGAGATTAGGATATTGAATATCCAGGAAATTGAATATCCAAGACATGCCTTTCTCATGTTCTCAACTTTTTAAAGAAATTCATTCCTCTTATACGATTGAATTAGTCTGGATTTCTTTACTTCAGTCATCTTTGCGATCAAACCAAATTTTGTAAACATGTCAGTGATTAAATGAGGTTTGTTGATTTCTTCATATGACATGGCCTACAGCAAAAAATACCCTAGAGAATCCCTGCAGTATGAAAGTTTGGTGGGATAGATAGACTGTCTTCACCTGAAGGGAAACGACTGTGTCACACTCAACTGTGAGAGGACGACCTGTTGAGGTTGCATTCAGTGAAATTAAAACTTGAATGAGAGTGAATACTGATGGGATGCCAGCAGTACCTTCACCCACCGGAGGGAACGATAAATTGACACTGAAAATGATTCGGAGGATTTGAATCACCAGAGACCAGATTTTGTTTAATGGAAGGTTTTTTTTCCCCCTACAATACGTAATTCTTGTAATGTTACAGAAATAAATGTTGCTTTATTTCACACAAATAAGACTGGTTGCTTCACTTTTAAGGCTAGTTTCTAACAAATGTGAAGATTCCTGCAGTCTGAAAACAAGAATGGAAACCCTTTAAGACCGATTACAACAGTATGTGATGTAATCTTAATTTCATATGTAAATCATTTATTGTGCCTTGGATTATAAAAAAAATATATCTGTATTTTTTGCATTTTCTCTAATTGTCATGTGGTCCTCAGCACTTCATCTGTGTAATTGCAGTCTTGTAGTCCCCCTTATTCACAGTTTTTTTTGTTTTTTTTTTAATATAAATGTTATGTGGTGGTTATTGACGCAGGCCTAAACTAGACATAGATATTTTCTCTTTTGGTTTCCGGTATGAGGGGGGGGGTTGGCCTGAATTAGTTTGAGTTTTGTTTTACCATATAGGTCTAAAGTGGGCCTGAATTGACTATCAACTAGGGCAATTTTTTGTCCTCTACAATTTCAGTTTAGAAATTGTTAGAATTTTGTTTTACAGTGTTACACAAACTTTTTTGTGGTATCGGGGAAAAATTGGATCTGAAGCAGTCTGAATTTTGTTTTGCGTCTGTCCTAAACTGGATGCAACTTTTGTTCTGGTCTATCAGGCATTAACTGGGCCCAAATCAATCTGTTGTACAACCCCAATTCCAAATAAGTTGGGACAGGGGCATTCATCAAAGTGTTACATCACCTTTCTTTTTAAGAGCACTCAATAAGCGTTTGGGAACAGAGGACACTAATTGTTGAAGCTTTGTAGGTGGAATTCTTTCCCATTTTTGCTTGATGTACAACTTCAGTTGCTCAACAGTCCGGGGTCTCCATTCTCATATTTTGTGCTTCATAATGCGCCACACATTTTCAAAAGGAGACAAGTCTGGACTGCAGGCAGGCCAGTCTAGTACCTGCACTCTTTTACTACGAAGCCACGCTGTTTTAACACGTGCAGAATGTGGCTTGGCATTGTCTTGCTGAAATAAGCAGGACGTCCCTGAAAAAGACGCTGCTTGGATGGCAGCATATGTTGCTCCAAAACCTGCATGTACCTTTCAGCATTAATGGTTCCTTCACAGAAGTGCAAGTTACCCCTGCCATGGGCACTAACACACCCCCATACCATCAGAGATGCTGGGTTTTGAACTTTGCGCTGATAACAATCCGGACAGTCCTTTTCCTCTTTGGCCTGGAGGACACAACGTCCATGATTTCCAAAAACAATTTGGACCACAGGACACCTTTCCACTTTGCGTCAGTCCATCTCAGATGAGCTTGGTCCCGGAGAAGCCGAAGTGTGAAGTGTTCCTGAGCCCATGTCGTAATATCCGTTACAGAATGATGTCGCTCTTTAATGCAGTGCCGCCTGAGGGATCGAAGGTCACAGGCATTCAATGTTGGTTTTCTGCCTTGCCGCTTACTTGCAGAGGTTTCTTCAGATACTCGGAACCTTCTCATGATATTATGGACTGTAGATGAAGAAATCCCTAAATTCAAAATTCAATCCCAAAATCCAACTGCACGTTGAGAAATGTTCTTAAACTGTTGGACTATTTGCTCACGCAGTTGTTCACAAAATAGTGAACCTCGCCCCATCCTTGCTTGTGAACGACTGAGCCTTTCAGGGATGCTCTCTTTTATACCCAATCGTGACACTCACCTGTGGAATTTTCCAAACAGGTGTTTTTTGAGCATTCCTCAACTTTCCCAGTCTTTTGTCATGCCTGTCCCAACTTTTTTGGAACGTGTTGCAGGCATCAAATTCAAAATGAGTGAATATTTGCAAAAAACAATAAAGTTTATCCGTTTGAACATTAAATATCTTGTCTTTGTAGTGTATTCAGTTGAATATAGGTTCAAAAGGATTTGCAAATCATCGTATTCTGTTTTAATTTATGTTTTACACAACGTCCCAACTTCATTGGAATTGGAGTTGTATTATGTCTCGTCTGAATTGGAGTTTAATCCGTTTTTTATTCTTTGTCTTACTGTATCAAGGTTGGATTAGGTCTGAATCGGTTTAACTAATCTGTAGTCTAGACGTTTTGAATCTCGTCTCATAAGCGCATTCTGCACCACCTCTGTGCCATAATGTCTTCATGAGCACCCAATCGATATGGAGACGGGAACGCTAGAGGGCAGAGAGTGTTTGGATTCACTGCTGAAATTGTCCAGGCCTCGTTGGCAGGATTCCGTCGCCGCAGCACTTGCCTGCCTTGTCCAGCAGGGGCCGTCCGAGCGCCTTTAAAAGGCGGCGACGGAACCGCGGCGCTTCAGCTGAACACGACGCCGAAGCCGGGGAAACGAGTTGTGAAGTGCAGCTACCGCGGTGCTGCAAAGCGAGTGGAAACAAGCAGGAGTTTCACACCGCAGCGCTTCCGGGAGGGAATTTCTTACAGAATCCTGCGGGGGGGAGTTTGCAGCTGACCGCAAGGTTACTGAAGTGCAGCCAAAAAGACAGAAAAAAGAGGGGAAGAAGTCCCTACAAGATGTTCAGTATTCCCCTCCACGTTGCTGCTCAGGGTGGTCTCGTATTCGCCAGGCTTTTAGTTTAAAGTCTCGCCTCATGTGTGACCGTCGTTAGTGTACGTGCTAAACGGACTGTCCGTCTTGCCTCAGCAGTGAAATTCTCCACTAAAGCGGGGAAAGGAGTCCTGGGCTCTGCGTTATTCTGCAGTTCCGCGGTGGTGGTCCCTCACTGAGGGGGGGGGGGCGAGGGGGAAACAGTTAACAGATCCAGTATTTTCAACGAAATGGGGTAAGTGGCTTGGTATGTCATGCTAGTGTCACTGCACCGAGCTGTGGGCGCACACGAGCAGATGGAATCCAGCAGCACAGAACTTCTTGGAGCTCAATAGGGGGGTTTCTACTCACAGGATTAACAAACTGTTTTGGGGGTCCAACTTGCGTAGTTAGTCAAGCTTGCTGTACCTTCTGTTGAGACAGCTGGAGGGCTTCAGTGTACAGCTGATTATGGACACAGGTAGTAGCTTAGTGAGGACAGTTTTGAGTCTTAAAGAGGAGTTTAAACGGATTTTTTTCAACGGTTGACAGTCAGTCCGAGCGGTCTGGTGTGAAAGGCTCCGTTCTAGAGAAACTTGACGAGTCAGAATGGTTAATAATGGTGGTGATAGGAACCAGACGTCTGGAAAGTTCAATGCCTCTGAAAGCTCCCTCACAAAAAGTTATTACATGAAATGGTTAGATATACGCTTGGTGATGTTTTATGATAGTTTTGTGCTAAATTTGAATCCGTTAATGGTGGAGGGCTACATGTAAGGCGTTGTAGGGCAAAATAGTTCCCAAAAAATTTTTTTTTCTTTCAGATTTGTATTTTACCGCCACCACCAACATTACAGATAAAATCTATAGAAACACTCAGAAGGCACATGTAGGTTCATTGGGGGTTTTTAGATAGTAAATAAAATGTTTATATTTGTGACCCCAGGTTCCCATCAACGCCTCTGTAAAGAATTTGACTCCAAGTTTCTCTACAAGTAAACTATTTCACATAAATCCACTGAATGTCTCTGTTTACATCTCAAAGACTGAATTATTCAAATTTGGGGAAAAGTAAGTAAAGTTGGGTAAACTATATCTGTCTAGTTCATGTAATATAGTCATTATTATTAGATAGTATGGTGTTTTGTGAGCTATGCAGGTCATGGGTCTTAAACGAGACGCTGTTCTTATATTCCACTCCCCACTTTTCAGATTTAACTGAGCTGTTTAAGGGTGGACTCATGTATTATGGGACAGTATATTAGATATTATAGTATGTTACAACCCCAATTCCAATGAAGTTCGGACGTTGTGTAAAACAAAAACAGAATATGATTACTTGCAAGTCCTTTTCAGCCTGTATTCAATTGATTACACTACAAAGACAAGATATTTAATGTTCAAACAGATAAACTTTAATGTTTTTTGCAAATATTCACTCATTTTGAATTTGATGCCTGCAACACGTTCCAACACGTTGTTTCATTACCTCGTCTTTTATCAACACTCTGTAAGCGTTTGGCGACTGAGGAAGATCAGTTACTGTGCTTTTGAAAGTGAAATGTTTTCCTGTTCTTGTTTGATGTAGGATTTCAGCTGCTCAGCAGTTCAGGGTCTCATTTGCCATATTTTTCATGGCAAAATGTTCTCAGTGGTGACAGGTCTGGACTGCAGGCAGGCCAGTTTAGCACCCGGAGCAAGGCCGTTGTAATACATGCAGAATGTGGATTGGCAATTTCAAGTTTTGATTCATCGGACCAGAGGACTCTTTTGCACTTCGCCTTAGTCCATTTAAAATGAGCTTGGGCCAGTGAAGGCCCTGTTTGTATATGGTTTCTTCTTTGTGTTGTCGAGCTTTAACTTGCATTTGTGGATACATTGATGAATTGTTTCACAGGGAGTGGTTTTCAGAAGTGTCCCTGAGCCCATGCAGTGATTTCCACTCTGTGTCTGTCTTTAATGCTGAGGGCCCCAAACATGCTCGAAAATACAGTTTTTTGGTCTTGGCCCTAGCATACAGTGATTTCTTCAGATCCTCTGAATCTTTTAATGATATTATGTAGCGTAAATGATGTAAAGCAAAGGTTCTTTGCTGTTTTACATTGAGAAACATTATTCTTGAACTGTTGCCACTATTGGCCTGTGCAGTCTTTCACAGAGTGGTGAACTCCTGCCCATCTTTACTTCTGAAAGACTCCGCCTCTCTGAGATGCTCTTTTTGTACTCAGTTATGTTATTGACCTATTGCCAATTAACCACCAGGTGTTTTCTAAACATTGCACAAATTTACCATCCTTTTCTTGCTCATGTCCCAACGTTTTGGAATGTGATTTTGATATGTTGTCTTTGTAGTATATGATTGCATTTTGTTTTTATTTACATTTTGCACAGCATCCCAACTTTTATGGAAATGAGGTTGCAGTTATTAGTCAGTTATTTTGTTTTCTGTTTTATTTTGTACAACCTTTTAAATTGAAAAGCAAAATTATGCTTTATTCACATTTCAGCAACTCCTTTATTTTAATATAGGGCATCAGACAGCGCCATACTATGGTTATATCATATCATTTACAAAAAATATCACATACTGGTTTTTGCTGCAGTGAATCAATTCTTTTGGGAAAGCTTTTTTTAGCTTGGTAGTGCAGTCTTCCACATATTAATTGATAATCTACATATCTTCTCTTTTATCTTTGGTTTGAGAAATGAGTGACCGTTCACCCCTTCCACCAAACTTTTGGGAAACTAGGCAAGTCTTCAGATTTACAAATATGCTACGCCATACTGTATGTTTTTAGAGGTATCCTGGACACAGTTGTGAAGGACTAACTTGGTAAACCAATTTGCTACAGCACCACCCTGAGGCAGACCAGTGCTGCATCTCTAGGTAGTTAAGTAGACAGAAGTGTGCGATTTTGGGTGAAGCAGCTGAACCATGACCTTTGCCTGAATTTGCATTTGACTGTCCATGTTTCCCTAATGGACAGCATAACATCATAATACATTTATTTAGGGGACACCCCATTATTTTGATTTTGAGATATTCAGGGGCTCAAGACTTTTATTAAGGGTTCCCGGAACCCACAAGACCCCCTATATTTGTATGTGAATAAAATAATATAGATGATAATACAGCCTTCAGGGTTACTCTTGAGAAATCTTCCCAGTTAATGTCAAAATCCACAGATGGCATTGCTATGGGGATACAAGAACATGATTAAAAATGCATTCTACATTAACCTGTTTAACTATATTTACCCTGCGTTAGTTTGTCCCCTGCACTCCCCATCCTATATATTTCCCAATGAGCCATGATACCTGAATTTACTCTAGTAAGTTTTGATAAAACACAGAATATGAGCCTGTAATTACACTTTATTACATGTTTATTAATGTTTATAAATGCCTGCCAAGCATTTTATATGTATATAGCTCATTTGTAGATTCTGGAGTATATTAGGAGAAACAGTCTGAGGGTGGGCCTTTAGTTAAATGTGTGTTGGCATAAGGCTGTGTTGGCTCACAAGGAATATTTTACTCAGTAAGATTAAGACACAGTCGCAGCTGATTGGAGTAATCCTATACTTGGCTATATTTTAAAATGTTTTGCGATGGCTTGTGTCTGTGTGTTGTAAATACTTCCACTTGTCTTTCTAATTGCAGAAAAGGGTCCTCCTCTGTCCAGTAAGAATGTTTCCGTCCCACAGAGAGAGGTAAACAACCCCATCTTTCACACAGGTCACTACACTGGTACTTCTTTCTGTTTGTCACTTAGATTATGTTACATGGGCTGTTGAGTCTTGATCCTAAAACCGACCATGACATAATTATAAAATATTCACAGATTTTCCATATTCCAGCTGGAACTGGGTCAAGTTAAATTTTTCAAGTACATTTTAAACTCATACTAAGAGGAATATATGGTCTGACTGGGAGTCTCAGTCACAGTTAAGTGCCACCAAAAGAACATAGGATTTGATACGGCACTGTTACCATCAGCCACACTGGAGTCACCTGCCACTGTTGCTTTCAGCTCAGGACCTCCAGGAGTGTCAGCTTCATATTGTACATTTAATTCGTACTCTGATTTGACAGTTTATGAGTAACACCTACCTTATATCTACACTCTTTGGCCATCTTATTAAAAAGGTCTACCATATAAATGCACTTTGTAGGTTACTAACTGTAGCCCATCTGTTGCAGCACAATTGATCAACCCCACTCCCCCCATCCATCAACTCACAACAGCTTTGCTGAGGTTTTAAAGGGCTTATGTCAATGAAAACCAACTTTTCTTCACTTTTTTCAATTAGATTTAGATGTATTATGTAAACATTGTATAAGTTTCAAAACACATAATTTACTCTCTAGTGCATATAAGGAATATACTGCAAAACAGCCTGTTTTAAATTCACTGTTTTTGTGATGGCACGAAAACCAACACATTTAAATATATCCACCTATTCAGTATACAGCAGTTTAGCTCTGTCCATTAAATGAAGTGCTTTTCAAATGAGGTACAATACAGGGCCAGAACAGAGCTCATTTACATATATCAGTCAAGACAAAAACAGCCTGGAGTCCTAAGGGATGGACAGAGGTTGGAAATGTTCACATTCGAATATTCATAAAATGACGTATAACATAAAATACGATATGTTGACCTCAGGGAAACAAGTACAATAGAGGAAAAATGTAGAATATGGGCCTATTCTAGTCATTTTGAGTGTATGTTCTCTTGCCAGTAAAAATTCTGGCACCTTTTTTGCCTATACAGCCCACCATAAAAATAACCCCAGGATTTATTGATCCAGTGTGAAGTGAAAAAAAAATACTGTTGGAAAAATGCTGTTATATTCTGTGGAAAAGTTTTTTTTAAAGTATGGAAGCATTTGATGTATGTGGCTAAAATCAAGCTGATATGTACTGTCCTTCCTCAAGTGAAGAACTCTAAACATTGTCAGAAAAAAAATCTTCAAAATCAGTTGGAAAGAATGCAATTTTCATATATATATATATATATATATATATATATATATATATATATATGAGATGTAAATGTGATAAGCTGAACCATATGATACTCTGGCTCAATCAGCATTTAAGCACCAAAAAAGGTCTTCTTGACCAAAGCAGGCTGGAATTTAATTCATGTAAAAACAACTGCAGAAAATAACTGCATTTAAATTGCATTCACTATATTGGCCAGAAATATCACAATTACTGTTTTCTTTTGATAATCGTCAGGCCTAGAAAAAAAGTTGGCTGTGAATTCTCAATCTAGAGACCTTGAGTCTGGTCTGGTCCTGGATTTTGTAATCTCGCATAGTTAGTTGTAGAATCACTAAAACTGATTGACCTTGTGTCATCCTTTAGCCCTTCATCAGTGGTCAGTTTCTGACCCCAGGACCACTGGTGGCAGGATATTTTTGATTGTATGCCTGCTCTCAAGCAGCAGTGACCCCGACATGTATAAATCCCCCGGCAACACTGCTGTGCCTGATGCACTCATACCAGTACCACACACACTACTAAGTGAATGTCACTGCTGTGCTAATTTGTCTTGTGGTGGTGATCCCTTTCCTATGATGGACAGGCTAGAGCAGGGCTGACAGCCTGTGAAATAACAGATGGGCTACAGTCAGTAACTGGGAACCTAATAATAATACTGTCTGTCCAATATTGCTGTATGTTTACTGTTTGTTACTGTACTTTAGTGTACACTGTCTTTAGTGCACTTCTGTCTTGTGGTTTTGCATGAGGAACAGTTTTCTTATTGAAAGTTTTCGTTGCTGTTCTGATATGATGACTAATGTTGAATTGAACTAAGCTGAATTGAATTCATGGTGTGGTCTTGTCTGAGGTCGATTGATGACCTTGTAAAGTTCATACTGGGTTGATGTTAGTAAGTGTACATTATATAGAGGGTGTTGTAAATTAGTTCATACTTCCTTGGAGCTGTCAAGGTGTGAGGAGGCTGGGAGGATTCAGTCACAGAAATGTTTGGCCTAATTCTTTCTTCTGAACAGCGCCAGTCGTCCTTCAAACGCTCTCTTGCATCACACACCCACACAGTTTATTACAACCCAGTGTTGTTCAGTTGTGTCCATATGCTCGAACTGTGTGAATTTCACCTTGTATAGCCTGAATTGCTCATTTAATGCAACCGCAGGCTTACTTTAACTCATGGTTGCAGTTATTGCTGTCAAAAATAAAACTAACTTTCAGTCAACACTACATTTGTGTTCAGTTGAC
Organism: Pygocentrus nattereri; assembly: GCF_015220715.1. Classification (NCBI taxonomy): domain Eukaryota; kingdom Metazoa; phylum Chordata; class Actinopteri; order Characiformes; family Serrasalmidae; genus Pygocentrus; species Pygocentrus nattereri. The sequence goes on along the minus strand of NC_051229.1, from coordinate 16,258,578 downwards.
GGAAGTGTTCCAACCAGTGCCGTTATAATAATATCCCAACAGTGGCATTGCAGTCCTATTTGGAATGTAGCTTGTAGGCTATAGCTGGTAGTAGTATACAAATGCTAATTACTTTGTGTAACTGTGTCTGTGGCATGAAATATTTTACCAATATATTCTCCATTTCCAACAGCGCTTCAGTCCTGCTCATCTTTCTCACAGCACAGAGCAGCTATAAACAGCTTTATCTGGAGGGTGCTTTCTTAGAAACATTTAACAGTAATTGCTTTACTGGGAATGACAATAAGTCAATGAAAACTGATGTAAGTGGGAATTTGAGGAGTGAAATATGTGCACCAGCTGAAAGTCCTTATAGAAAGGGCTCATGGTAGCAGTGTGAATCTTCCTTTTGACCTAACATTGATTTGATTCAGTTACAATTCTTTATTAAATGATTCAATGCACTGTACAATTTCAGATTTCAATGTTTTAATTACATTATGTTGGTACAATTCAGACCTGTTTTTAATTCAGTAGTGGAATATTAAGTGCCAAGTTGTGACTCCAGGTCACCATATGGACAGTTTGTTGTCTTCTGTTTGGGTCTTCAGGCAACATAATGGCTTGTTCATGACAGGACTGCGCACGGGTGTTTAAGTAGTGATTCATGACTTTGGGTTCTCTGACTCCACTTTATTTTAACCAAGAAAGCTCCAAAGCTGGTGATAAAAGGATACAGCAGAGTTTAAACCATCCTAAATCCATACACAGTTTTTAGATACTACAGATTATACTACACACTATAGTGATATGATGATAATTCAGCTTTTTTCACATAATGGGGCAAGAGTGATGTAGGCCTATTGAGAAAATCATTGCTGTAGTCAGAATTCTTTGAAAGGAAACCCTTTTCAAGTTTGTTTTCAGTTCTTTGAAAAGGAACCATCTGGAAGTTACCTTGTTCCTCTTTTCACGAGGCTGAAATTAGCTTCACATTCACCAGATTCATATTCAACTTCTTCGGTCCGCCTTAAGTGATGCAGCAGTTAGCATATGGAGTTAATTTTGTGCCAAAAGTTCCAAATAAAATGATAAATTTCACAAGCAAAATGTTAAGTATAAAAATGTTCAACATATGTGGCAAATACAGAAAAATGAGAGTTAAATCAAGCGTAATTATTCAAAAATATTTCTTCTCATTTTTAGTCATTCTGATATACAGGAAATTGGTAATATCAATCATTTTGCTAGTTTTTACTTTCATTTCTTTCTATTTGCTGATTTGGCTGATATCTTTATGCTCCTGGAATCTTTTCTTTTGCTTCTGCACTTTTTAACAGGGGGTGGGTCTAAGAGGGTGTTCAGCTGACAAGTCTTCTGAACACGTAGCCACGCCCACTCTGAGAGCCATGGTCTTCCTCAAGGGTGGTGGAGCACTTTGTACTCAGTGTATTAGTGCCAGAGAGGACTGTGCTAACATGTCTTCCCTAATGAACAGTGTTGATCATATTTACTGATGTAACACACACAGTCCTGTGTCAATCTGCATTAAAAAAAAAATCTGGGGCCTGGGTCTGGGTTCAGTTCCCCACCGGGTGACCGGGGTCCTCTCTGTGTGGAGTTTGCATGTTTTCCCTGTGTCTGCGTGGGTTTCCTCCCACAGTCCAAAGACATGCAGTCAGGCCGATTGGACATGCTAAATTCCCCCCTAGGTGTGAGTGTGTGAGTGACTGTCTGTGTCTGTCTGTTTTTTTTTTTTTGTTGTTTTTTTTGACGTACAGTGTGTTCCACCCTGCTGGGGGCAGTTGATGCTGAGTGGCTACAGAAAACTCCAAATCAGTTGACCAATAGACAGTGTAGGTGAACACCCACTTCCCTGTTTGAGACCCGCCCCCTGTTAAAAAGTGCCAAAAGCAAGAAGCAAAAGAAAATCTTTAAAAGCAAAAGAGTACAGAAGCAAAAAAAGATATCAGCAAAATCAAGAAAAAAATGAACACAAAAATGGGCAAAGTGAGCGAAAATGAGTAGAAATTTTTGAGAAAAAAAAATTCTTTTGACAAATTTCTGACATTTTAATACCCAATATTTTGCTTGTGGATTTTATCATTGTGTTTGAAACTTCAGGCACAAAATTAAGTCCATACTAATCTACTTTAAGGGTGCATTGTTGCCAGAATGTAACTGCAACACCATTTAAGGTGGAACAGAAATTTGAATGAGAAGTTGCCAAAAAAAGAACCCAACTTTAGCTTCATCTTCTTTTTCAACAACATTGTAAGAAAAATATTGTTTGTTTTTATTTTTTGTTTTCTTTGCTTGTACCATTTCTGATTATTGTTTATACCCTAATCATGAAGAAAATGAAAAGCTGCAGTACTGGATGTGTTGAAAACGTTTTTGTGAGCAGAATTTGTGATTACAGCAGCTGGTGTTAGCACAAATTCATAGTTTAAAACATGGTGATTGACATGGAGAAAAAATTGAAAGTTAAAAAAATTTTGACTCTTAGTGTAACTGGCCAAGAGTCTACCCCTACTCCCAGACGGGCTGGAGTCAAAGAATCGATTCTTTTGGGACCAACTCCTCATCAGTTCAAGGTCCAAGTGTTGGAATATTGAAGCCTCCAATCAGGTTCAGACATCTACCCAAATTTTCCCAATTTTTTATCGTTCAGCTTTCATGTTCATAAATAACTGCAGAAAACTGTGCTTCAGAGGACAATTCTGATTTCTGTAGAGACATGTCATTCCATCTGAAGATTTTTTCAAGCTCCTTCAACCATCCAGTCTGTGTTTTATTTCTTGACTGCTGGGTCCTTTCTTAATAATTGATCCAAGCAGGCAAAAACTGTCCAGAACTTTGACATCTTCACCACCAATGGCAAAGCTAGTAACGTTTCCTGTTATCATGACCTATATTAAATTGAATTTAGACAATAAAAAAACAGCAAAACATGTTTTTACCTTCCTTTTTTAAAAGCATGAGAGTTTTTTGGCCATAAAATAATCTCATTCTTTATTAAATATCATTATGTTCAATTATCATTCAAATATCATTATGTTCTGTAGAGAGGAAGAGAAATGGAGTAGTGATAATCCTAAAGGAACAGCTTGTGAAAAGTGTTCTGGATGTAAAGAGAGTGTCAGACAGGATCATGAGCCTGAAGTTGGAGGTTGATGGTGTGATTTTGGATGTGGTCAGTTCATATGCGGAAGGTCAGATGGTTGTAGATTTTGCAAAGAGAATGGAAATGGCTGTGGTGAACACGTATTTTCAGAAGAGGGAAGAACACAGGGTGACATACAAGAGTGGTAGGAGGTGCACACAGGTGGATTATATCCTTAGCAGGAGATGCCACCTAAAGGAGATTGGAGATTGTAAAGTGGTGCCAGGGGAAAGTGTAGCAAGGCAGCATAGGGTGGTTGTCTGTAGAATGAGATTAGAAACAAAGAAGAGGAAGAGAGTGAAGACAGCCAAAGATTAGATGGTGGAAGCTGAAGGAGGAGGATGGTTGCAGGCAGTTCAGGGAAAATTGCAACAGGCCTTTGGGGGCAGTGAGGAGCTATCTGAGGACTGGGAAACTACAGCTAAGGTGGTGAGAGAAACTGGCAAGAATGTGTTGGGTGTTTCATCTGGTCAGAGGAAAGAAGACAAGGAAAGTTGGTGGTGGAATGAGGAAGTCCAGGAGAGTATTCAGAAGAAGAAGGCAGCTAAGAAAAAGTGGGATAACCAGAGAGATGAAGGAAGTAGGCAGGAGTACTGTGAGGCTAGTCGCATAGCGAAAAGAATGGTGGCAAAGGCTCAGGCCTATGATGAGCTGTATGAGAGGCTGGACAGTAAAGAAGGAGTAAAGGACTTGTATCGTTTGGCTAAACAGAGAGATAGAGCTGGAAAGTATGTACAGCAGGTTAGGCTGATAAAGGATAGAGAGGGAAATGTACTAGTGAGTGAACAGAGAGTGTTGAGCAGATGGAAGGAGTACTTTGAAGAACTAATGAATGAGGAAAACGAGAGAGAGGAGGACAACGGGGGGAGAGATAGTGGATCAGGAAGTGCAGAGAATTAGTAAGGTGGAAGTGAGGGCAGCTTTAAAAAGGATGAAGAATGGAAAGGCAATACCTGTGGAGGTATGGAGATGTTTAGGAGAGAAGGCAGTGGACTTTTTAACCAGGTTGTTTAACAAAATCCTGGAGAGTGAGAGGATGCCTGATGAGTGGAGAAGCAGTGTATTGGTCCCCATTTTTAAGAACAAGGGTGATGTGCAGAGCTGCAGTAACTACAGAGGTACAGAACTACAAAGTTGATGAGCCACACCATGAAGGTATGGGAAAGAGTTGTTGAAGCAAGGCTAAGGTGAGAGGTTCAGATCAGTGAGCAGCTGTTTGGTTTCATGCCCAGAAAGAGTACCACAGATGCAATTTTTGCGTTGAGAGTGTTGGTAGAGAAGTACAGAGAAGGTCAGAAGGAGCTACATTGTGTCTTTGTGGATGTAGAGAAGGCATATGATAGGGTGCCAAGACAGGAACTGTGGTACTGTATGAGGAAGTCAGGTGTAGCTGAAAAGTATGTTAGGGTGGTGCAGGACATGTATGAGGATAGTGAGACAGTGGTGAGGTGTGCAGTTGGAGTGACAAATGGTTTCAAGGTGAAGGTAGGGTTGCATCAGGGATCAGCTTTGAGCCCCTTCTTGTTTGCAATGGTGATGGACAGGTTGACAGATGAGGTCAGGCAGGAGGCTCCATGGACCATGATGTTTGCAGATGACATTGTAATCTGTGATGAGAGTAGAGCAGGTGGAAGAGAATCTGGAGAGGTGGAGGTTTGCACTGGAGAGGAAAGGAATGAAGGTCAGTAGAGACAAGACCGAATACATGTGTGTGAATGAGAGGGAGGCAGGTGGAAAGGTGAAGATGCAAGGAGTAGAGGTCGTAAAGGTGGATGACTTCAAATAACTTGGGTCAACTATCCAGAGCAATGGACAGTGTAGAAAAGAGGTGAAGAAGAGATTGCAGGCAGGATGGAGTGGGTGGAGACGGGTGTCAGGGCTGATGTGTGACAGAAGGATAGCAGCAAGAGTGAAAGGGAAGGTTTACAAGACAGTAGTGCGTCCTGATATGATGTATGGTTTGGAGACTGTGGCTCTGTCTAAAAGACAGGAGGCTGAGCTGGAGGTGGCGGAGATGAAGATGCTGAGATTTTCGTTGGTAGTGACAAGGATGGACAAGATTAGAAATGAGCAGATCAGAGGGACAGTGAAGGTGGAGCAGTTTGGAGATAAAGCCAGAGAGGCCAAGTTGAGATGGTTTGGACGTGTTGAGGAGGAATAGTGGATATATTGGGCAAAGAATGTTGGAGATGGAGCTGCTGGGTAGAAGGAGAAGAGGTAGACCTCAGAGAAGGTTTATGGATGTAGTGAAGGTGGAAATGGAGATGGTTGGTGTGAAAGTAGAGGAGGCAATGGATAGGGCAAGATGGAGGCAGATGATCCGCTGTGGTGACCCCTAAAGGGAGCAGCCGAAAGAAGAAGAAGATTATGTTCAATTACAGTTAATTCTAACATTCCACAATCAGTGCAGTTGAATCACAATTTAGATTAATGTATTTGAAACACATGGATTACATGAGTGAGTCAGTTAGAAACTTTATTTGTCCCTGTTTGGAAAATTATTTTTTAGTGAAAAAAAGGTATTACACAAAGAAAGTCCCACATAAATATTTTACATTTTTCTTCTTTTTTTCCTTTGAAGTCCCCTTTTGTGTAGTTTTATGTATCAAATATAGTCATGATTCATTGTACATGACCTCTTTCAGCTTCTTTAGTCCATAAAATTAAACAGGCTTTTTATTGCTGTGCCCTTAAGAATGATAAATGTAAAGATCTCTGTTCTGATTAGCTCTTCTTATTATGCCACTTTCGCAAAGCAGGTCCAGCTGAAACTGCTGTAGATAAACAAGTGGATGTATGTAAACGTCTTGTTTTTTTAAGGACAGCACAAAAACAATCCAGCAATTCAAAACAAGCTGTTTTTGTAGCTTAGTTTACAGATATGGACAGGGGGGATTGTGTGTCCATGATGGTGACAGTAATATTGTATTGGGTGTTACAGAAGCATTTCAAACACAGTGCATTTGATAGATAGGGATCATTTGCTGCAGTCATGTATACAGCACTGTGCAAAAGTCAGAGAGTCATTCTATTCATTTCCAGTCAGAATGGCCACAAAGCACAAGTTATTCCTTTTTTTGTATAAGGAAAAAAGCAGAAATGACACAGAAGCATCATCGAGTAAATACAGTCTTTTCAGTATTTATTTTGTTCACTCTTTACCTTTATTAGAGCTTCCATTCTTTTCAGGAGGCTTGGACCCAATCCCATTTCTTCTTTTTACCCCTTGTTTTCCAGTGTCAACCTAACCACTTGGAACTCAGTTTCAAGGTATAGTGGTTAAAATCTTGCCCTACGAAATTGGACAACCCTCAAATTAAAAAAAGAAAACATTGCTAGTAGCCTGTTAATGATGTAATGCTCAAATCTTATGAAAAGGGCCCATTAACAGGCGACTAGCGGTACTCTGTAGGTGACCGGGCTCGTCTTCAGTCATAGCAGAGAAGGGAAAGGTTCAACAACCTCGCCACTGGGCTTTAGTTACATTTAGGGCATTATATGCTTTCAAAGAGTGGGTATAAGACAATTATTTATTATTGACAACCACTAATTTATTGGTGATATGAAGCTGAAGTCAGCTACTCACCAGGTTCCTGTTCAAATTTTCTCGTTCCACCTTAAATGGTGCAGCAATTACATTACTGCTGGGCTATTTAAGGTGGAACAGGAAAGGTAGCTAGCTAGTTACTGAAACAATAGCATAATTTTAGCGATTTTTTTATGTTTGTTACAAAGAAAGTTACTATATTAAACTAAGATAATACAATGGCTATTGTAATTTTTTGACGGAGAAAGTTAAGTGATACTTTTTTGATCCCACAACCGGGGAAATTCCACCTCTGCATTTAACCCATCCATGAAGTGAAACACCACATACACACCAGTGAACATACACACTAGGGGGCAGTGAGCACACTTGCCCGGAGCGGTGGGCAGCCCTATCCACGGCGCCCGGGGAGCAGTTGGGGGTTAGGTGTCTTGCTCAAGGACACCTCAGTCATGGACTGTCCTGGGGATCGAACCGGCGACCTTCCGGTCACAGGGCCAGCTCCCTAACCTCCAGCCCACGACTGTCCCCCAAGGCAGCTATCTTGGCGGTTTTCCATTTTTTTTTCTCTCATAGCACTCCGTTTGGAGTGTGCCTCTGAAAAATTTCTGTTTGGAGGGCCATGACACCCTAACACTTCACCCTACCCATCTATCTCAACAAAAATTGGGACACCCTACCCCTAGACGTGAACAAGCAAAACAGAGGGCTAAGGGCTAAGTGGTAGGGGCAAGGGATGGGCCTTGCTTTCAGTTGTTTAAAGAAATCTGAGATATTTTTCCACCCTCCAAAGTTCAGTATTGGTTCCATTTTCTGCTTCTCACAATCCAAAACACATTCAGTGATGTTGAAGTTTGGACTCTGGGGTGGCTAGTCTGTTGGTAAAGGCTTCTTGACAGCTACACATCCTTTGAAAAAGTCATAGTATTGAGTTGTCTTCTCACCGTGGAAGAATGGACAGAAACATGTTTTTAGATCTGAAGCTTGAATTTCTCCTCTCTCTCAAAGATAAAAGCTTTAAGCACTTTTTTTTTATAATGGGGCACTTTTGGTGGTCTGTTATGTCTGCTAGGCATAGTTGTTTTAGTCGTTTTCTGAACTCCTGTTTCCCTTCTTTATTCTTTTTATCTAATCTCCTCAGACATATCTCCAAAAACTTGTACTGAACGTGTATTTGAGAGAGAGAAAGAGGGAGAGTGTGTGTGTGTGTGTGTGTGTGTGTGTGTGTGTGTGTGTGTGTGTGTGTGTGTGTGTGTGTGTGTGTGTGTGTGTGTGTGCATGTTTAAAACTGTATTTTCTGCTCCAGTTTCTGAGTACTGAAGCAACCGGCCAGGCCACAGAGGGCTTACACCTCTTCTCTCTCTCTCATTGGTTGCCTGGTGCATTTCCAATCACATTGAATAGCAACATGTCCATGGAACATCATCTGTATTGTCCTCCCCATGTGGCATTGCTATTATAATGAATGCAAATACGTCAGAAGCTGTACCTGCATTGTTAAACAAAATAATGAGTTTGAAAATTATCTTTCAGGCCTCATTGTGAAATGTGTTGATCATCTTAGGCTTATCACTGGCCAACCGATGAAAATACACATTCTGAAAATGGTCACTGTGGTTGCAAACAATACAGCTTAGTCTTTCATCCTCTCCTGTAAAGGCTTTTCTCATCTGCTTAAAGGGCCATATCTCACATTTTACTGTCATGCATTGTATTTTTTCTGCCTAAACGTTGTGTGGTTTTACATACCAGAAACCCTCATTAGTTTGACATGTCAACTTTAAACAGGTCAATTTGTATTAAATGTCTTTAAGACTGGTATATGTAAATTATCTCTGTTCTGATTAGCTGTGCTGCATTTTGTCTCATTCAAAAAGCAATCCTGGCTGAAATGTACAAACAAACTGTTAATCCTTGTGGACATCAGAAAAAATGAAGTTCACTTGCTTCTTTCAGATATGTGGAATGTTTGGAAGGTTGCAGTGACACATTTGCTTCCTGACAGTCAGGAACAGCACAATGTTTGACCATTTTCTCCATATCTTCCACTATAATATCTCCCATACAAACTATCTGTACTAACAACCCTCCTCATGTATTGTAATTCAATATTATTATAAATTCAGTATCATTATTTAGACTCTAATTCCCGGCTGGGCAACAAGGGTCCTGCGTAGAGTTCTTCCCGTGTCTGCATGGGTTTCCTCTGGGTACTCTGGTTTTCTCCCACAGTCCAAAGACATGCGGTCGGGCTGAATGGAGACACTAAATTGCCCCTAGGTGTGAATGTGGATGTATATTTCTCTCTGTCTGCCCTGCAATGGCCTACGACCTATCCAGGGTGTTTTCTGCCTTCCACCCAATGACTGTTGGGATAGGCTCCAACTCCCCATGGTGATCCAGAAGGATAAGCAGCTTAGAAATCTGTATTTAGACTCTAATCTGTGTGTAAATGAAATGTCAGTACTAGTATATCAAATAGCTAATTGACCCCATGAACCTGACCAGCCCAGTACCAGACCCCCCCACCGAAAAAGGAAGCTGCCAGAGGACTTACAGTCATGTTCTGGTGATCGTTTGTTGCAGTTTGTTGCATTTTATCATGTCCAGCAGGTGTTTCCGTGCTCCTGTGTTTTCATCACTGTGTAAAAATGCACTATCATTTTTTTCAAGTTGGTGTGTGAGCTCATTCTGAGCGCAGTTCAGGTCATTAAGCACTTTTGTTGTTTTATTCATTAGAATAATGATCTCATATTCCTGTTCATTCTCACTAAATACTAAATATTCACATTAAATAAAAATCTAAATTTATGGCTTTGTTAAAGCATGTTCTTTAGACATCAAAATAAAAGCAACAGCAGCAATGAGAAATCACATCATTAGTGGAGAATGGCCAAAACCGATTTTTTTTGCATCGGCCTTAAGGGGTTGAAATGGTAAATTTTTTCAGTTCAGTTAAGTTTCAGTTCAGTTTTCAGGCAAAAGTGCATACAGTGGGAAATTTTAACTCAAGCATAAGAATACATTATCATTTCAGAAATAATATTGTCATTTAAATTTGAGTATATGCTTCTATAATCAAGTTTTTATATTATTCTGTAAAAAAAAAGGAAATGTACCATTTCCATGACAAATCCCATTTAAGATGACTGATAGATGCTGAATGATGTGATGGATGCCAGATGTGTGAAAAGCAGGTTGAGAAAAACGAGCACAGTGTGGATGTTTTGCTTCCTTCTCCCAGGAGAGAGCTGCTCTGTGGAATTTTGGGAATTCAGGCCACGCTATTCCAGGCGACCAGCTCCAGTGGTGAGGTGGCGTCACCAGGACGCTGCTAGTGTTGTAATTATCCCGGTGTGGGTGTGTGTGTGCGTGTGCGCGCATACTGGTGTTACACAGTGCTAGGCGACAACATTATGGATAAAGTAGACAAATTAGGCAGAATTGCAGTCCTGCTGTAAACATAATGTGGCATGATGCAGCGTTGATGACAGACTTGTGTGGGTGTCTGTATTAACACTGCTGTTCAAACATTTGGAGTCATTAGTAGTTATTATTTTATTTTATAATAACTCACACCATGCATCATACAAAAGGGACAAGGGTTTCACTAGGAGGGGGGAGGGGGGGGGGGGGGCATGGCACTAGCCAGGTGTTCTTCTCCAAGGTGGGTCTCTTGGGAAAAAATGCAAGGAAAAATGTATACTTTTTCCAAGTGTGAATTTTTCCTACATAATATGTACAGTCATTTAAGTGCATCTTCAGTCTTTACAAACCACAGTTACTACTAGTACTACTAAAACATTTACATTTATGGCATTTGGCTGACGCTCTTCTCCAGAGCGACTTACAGTTTGATCATTTTACACAGGTAGGCTAAGGTGGTGTTAGGAGTCTTGCCCAAGGACCTTATTGGTATAGTGTAATGGTGCTTGCCCTGGTTGGGGATTGAACCCCAGTCTACTGCGTAGAAGGCAGAGGTGTTAACCACTACACTATAAATATATATGTATAGATAATATAAATGCACAGAGCTTAGTTAACATGTTGGTGTTCAGCTAAGTCAAGTAAACTTACATTTAACAGTAGAATTATATAGGGCTCTTATTTTGATGGCATTTGTGTTCCTGAATGCAAGTGAAATTATTGTGAATAAAGTGTACGGCAAATGTGTGGTTAAATCTATATACTCTATATAGTGGATTTGTTTGAGTGATTTCCATTTCTTAATTTCTTAATTCTGTCATGCTGTATCTAACACTTCATGAATGAATCCACAAAGGTAGATTTAACTAACTACTGGTATAACTTATCAGAGAAAGAGCTAAGTGAATTATAGCTAAATTATAGTCATTGTTTCCATGTTTGTTCTTGCATGTAGCAATCTTATTTTTACTTATAATGTCATAAGCATCAGCCTAAGCTGATTTTATGTAGTTTATAGCTGGGTTAATGCAGATCTACTCATCAGATGTAACTATTTAGCTGCATGATCTCTGTTCATCATAATGTTTACAGGGTCCTACAGATTAGTTGAACCCTATGCATCCTGATGATATATATGATGATATACATCTTTATCCTCAGCAAAATAGGAAATAGTACTGTTGAAAACACTAACAGTATTATTGTAAACTCTAATATGAAACTTTTGAATGGTACCCACCTAAAAGTATGGTTCTTCAAATGTTCTTTAGTAAAGAAAATAGTTCCATATAGAACCATAAAGATTCAAAGAACCCTTTCTATGATTAAAGGGTTCATTGACTTTTGACAGGGTTCTTCAGGTTGATGGATAATGTGCTGTAGATGGTTCTGTATAGAATCTTTTTGAACAGGGTTCTGTATAGCGCCAAAAATGATTTTTCTATTGTTACGATGTCAGGGTTGTTATGACAGAAGAAGCCTTTTAGTTGTTAAATATAACCCTTTTTAAAAAGGTTATATATAGAACACATTGTCCATCAAGCTGAAGAACCCTTTCACGATGCAAGGAACTCCTTAATCATGCAAAGGGTTCTTTGAGTGTTTCCTGTTCTATTTAGAACCATTTTATTTACTAAAGAAACCTGGAATAACCATAATTGTTAAGTGTATGGTGTATGTCTGGTTGTTGGTTTTTGTGTTTTTGAGGCTGAAAATGTTTAATGTGAGTTATTGGGGCCATTGTACAGAAATTTATATGAAGGTCCAGAGGTCAGCTGTTACATTTATAACAGTAAGATTGCTATAACCTGGAGCTATTAAATGCAATTAGTTCAATTGGGAGGTTCTTCAGAGTGGTTTAGTTCCGCTGCAATATTAATGGAATGGAGTGGCAAGACATGCATCAGTCTGAGATAAAGATTGTTCTGAGTGAATGGTTTCAGTGAGAGCCTGCAGCAAGGTTTTTTAGACATCATGCTTAAAAGTCCAAATTCTGTCTTTCACAAAGACATTTAAAGTTATGCTCAGGTTCTTTAGTTCAGAAAGTCTAAGCAAAGTTGAACCTCACTTGCAACTTTATCTTGCATGGTGATTACATTTAAATAATAGTATATAGAGCTGGGCAATATGACATTAAGCACATCATGGATATCATCAGTACATAAAGGGGAACTCCACTCCAGGTGCATTTCTTACCAAAGTACTCTGAATTATTTTGTTTACATTTAAACCATTGAATGGTTAAGTAATTTTGCATAATTGGTGCTGTTCCCCTTTGAAAAACACTGACAAACTACATGTTTCTTATTGAAAAGGGAGCATAATGAGTCCTGTTTAATTGGTTTTTAGTATGTCAGTGTTAAATAAAAATCATTTGTCTTTAGTTTTTGATATATATTTTTCAATCTAGCACTCCTGGCTTTTTGTTCCAATGCATCAGCTGCTAGGAAAATAAATACTGTGTCCTTGAAGTATAATTTTTTGCTGTGTCACCACTAATTGTAAATGCAAATCTGATCTAAATATGGCAAAATATATTTTACTCATTTATTTTCTTATTCTCGCTAAAATGATTTTACAGTTTCACACAATTTTGGCAGTTTTTGGATCATTTTGTTTTGTGTTTTTTGTGTTGGGTGTACTAGTGCCTATGTCTTTCTTATACAGAAGTATAAGAACAACCTAGCAAAGGTTAACTAGACGTATATTGCCTAAAAAATGCGCAGCATTAGCTAGCTAGTGTATCTAGCTAGCACCTAGTTAGATTAGCCTTAGCAAAACAGTAACTAGCCGTCTTCACATTACTGCAGACTGCAAGATACTGAAATTGTTTATGACTAAAACAGTTAGAGTTGATAACAATTTCCAAAGGTAAAGAATACACACCCAGTTTAATCCACCTTCATATTTTTGTCTATTTATATTTTGTGTGTGCCTCTATCTCGAAGACAGTTGTGTGAAACATCCTGGAGACTTTTAACTTAAAATTTCATGCCATTCACTTGAGACACTGGCCAACATGTGCCCCAAATCCAGTGGTGGTTTCTTTGTGAAGTCCTGACTGGAACTGTCTGCAGGACAAAAGTCTCATATCTGTGTCCATTTCTGAAAAGGGTAGGAAGATAAACATTAATCAGGGATTTGCAGGGCCAAAAGACTTTGAACAATGATATCAGGGCCGTCTACTTTTTCTTTTTTCTCTCTCTTTTTTTTTTTTATTCCATTAGCATGGTTCCATTTCCATCTCCTTGACCCAGCGGGGCTCCTCTCTGTATCTTCTGATGTGTGGCAGCTTACAGCGACCTGACATTTCCCACTCGGCCCGGGCTAATCCCGCTCCCTGTTGTCATTCACTTTTGATGAGGTTTGAAACTTTCCTAGTAGAGCCAGCCAAACAACACTCAAAGCGCTATGGCACTGAGACTTTCAAATATTTACCCCGTATCCAGGATACATGGATAACACGGTCACACCAGCCAGAGGCAGGAAGGACAGAAATGATCCAGTCCAGGATTAAGATCATGAGTGTACATGGTTCTCCCCACAATGAAAAGCAGGGTTTTCCTTGATTCTTTTTTCTTAAATAAGAGATTGATGTACTATATAAACATTGTAAAGTTTGTAAAATGAACTTTTCACTCCCCAGTCTATATATGGAATCTGAAAAACTGCCCATTTTAATGTTGCAACCTGGAGTACATTTACATATAAGCACCCATTCAGAGTACAGCAATTGATCCAGTCCATTCTTGTTGAAGTGATAAAGATTGTTGTTACTGTGGACAATCTGTAGCAGAGTTATTGGAGAAGATGTGGTGAAATATATATATATATATATATATATATATATATTTATGTGTGTGTGTGTGTGTGTGTAGACTTAATCTTAAAGAAACAGAAATGTCTGTTTTTCAGAAATGTCTGTTTAACTCTATAAACCGTAAGGGTTTATATGTGAGTCGTTGGCCTTTTTTTTTTTTCTTTTCAGATTGTGAATTTTATTCCCAACAATGCTGCAGTTCAAAAGCTTACGTGAGATTCTTGAAGTCAGCTTCTCACCTGAAGGGTCAGAGTTGAAGTTGTAAAATGTTGACACCGTACAAAAGTTCATCAAAGTTCATTACATCTCAGCATTTAGCTAGCGACTTACCTGGTATTGAGTCAGCAGTTAGAAGGTGTACAAGATAAATAATGAATATAGGTGCAGTTCACCTAATGAACTAACAAATCTGTGCAAGGTTTCTCTGCACGGATGGAGCCTTCTCAGTCAAATGACTGATTAAAAGTTAATACTAAAACCATTATCAATGGTGTCCATTCAGTCTTTTTTGGTTCCATAGCTAAATTCTTTCTAAAAAACAGCATGTTTGGCCTTCCTGCTCTACAAGTGAGCATCAACTTTTTATACAAGATTAGCCGATTATACTCTGCACATTCAAAGTTGAAGCTTAATGTGCTAACCTTTGACACTGTCCAAGACAGCGTAATTGGCATCACTGTTTCTGGGTGAATCTTTTGACTCTCGCCTCCTCACTTTTGGAGGGAACATGTGCTAGCCTTTAGTCTCCCAGCTTGGTAGCATCATGGGATTGTGGGACACCTAGCTTGCAGGCAAAATTGCACACCACTAAATTATGGATTGGGTAAAAAAAAAAAAAAAAGAATAAAAATTCTAATAATTAAATAGGAAGCCTAGGATTGAAACGGTTTGTTATAAGTGATAAAGAGGTTAGAAATTGGTCAGGCCTTCTTTCTGCTTACTGCCTCTTCTGTTCTTCTTGTAAGTGCTCTGGAAGTCAGTGTCACAAGAGGAACGTTCCGGGAATGTCAACTGTGATCAAACTGGGCCGCATCAGTGAAGTGGCTTTATTGGTGAAGAACTGGAGCTTTGTTTCCCTAATGCTGCAAAGCATTTTAACCATCATAGAGCTGGGCGATATGGCCAAAAATGTTATCACGATAAACAAAATTCATATCGCCTGATATCGATACATATCGCGATTAATGTCGAATCATTTTTCAAGTTTGAAGGCCAATTTTTGCTGCTGGGTGGTTAATTGCTGTTTTGAACTATCTTTATGGTATTTCTGTTTTACCAGCTGGAAAAGCATGGCCTCAATTTTTGTAGTCATAATTTAAGAAGGAAAACGGATTATTTTAGCTATCAGGTGACAAATGCTCAGCTGTCCTGTTACAAATGCTAAACAGCAGTGCTAAACTAGTTTCTCAACAACGTCAACTTAATATGAACAGCGAACATTTACTGGCTCAGTACATCAGTGATGGATCACGCAGCCACCTAGCCAGCCTCACTCCTACCGCATCCATGTCAGAGCATGTCATAGTATTCAAACACCAGCTAGCGACGTCTGAATTTCTATTCTATCATAGTATTTGAGGGATAAACTGCAGTATATCTAACACCAGGCAAACAAAGGTATGTTTAAACTTAAAGCAGTGCTTTTGTGTCTTGTTTGATCTACAGTGTCATCAATCGCCGTGTTGTGCCAGTGACGGAGCACGGCTTCAAGTTAGCCAGCTGCTAAAGCAGCTAACCTGTAAAGATAGTGTTCTCCCACTCTCCAATGCCTCACAGCATCCTCAGTTTACTTTAATTTAAATCAGGGCTGTAACTGACATGAACTCACTTCTTGCTTTCACATTTGTTGCTCAGGAATGCACTAATACTAAAATATGATGGTTTGGCGCAGTAATATAGTGCTTTAGATGTAATTTAATGTGATTTAATTCTGCTAAAACTTAGGATGTATGTATAACTGTAGGTCAGTACAGTTATGCCACTTATCTCATCACTCACACTTGGTCACAGGAGAACAGATCATCGGTCGCTCCATTCAAGCAGGGAAGGTATAACTCCACGTTTCAGAAGTTGCTAATGTATACTAAAGTATAACTCATTTCATTCATCACCCAGCTCTCTAATCATGTCGAAAAAAGTGCATCGGAAGTGCGCCCTCTCCTGGCGACATCAGAGTAGAGTTGCTTTCCTTGCAGTAGAAAACGCCTCCAGGGCTGTCGCTGAACGTGGAAATGTGAGAATGGCCTATTATATCGAAAATTTATCGAACCTTTCTTATCGCTCTATCGAGGAAAAGTTATATAGCGATACTTATCGTTTTGGTTCATTGCCCAGCCCTAAGGCATCATTATATGGTAGAGAGGGTGTCCAAAGTGATCCTCGATCTACTATATGACAGTGGTCACTACCATATGACAATGGCCTCTATCTTTATTTTATTTTGTGATTGTTAGGATGATCTTTCATCACCATTAGTAATGTCAGTCACAGCAGTGTTTTCTGACTATCACGCTGCTTCATTTTCACTAATTAGCTAATTGCTTTAAACCAAACTCTTACACATTCTGTATAAAACACTGAACAGCTGCACATATGATAAGAATGACTAATCATAGACAGCCTGTGAACAACACAAAAGAACATGTAAACAAGTTTTGAAAAACTGTCATAAGACTAATTCCACCCTTCACATTTGAGGTCATTGATGTTCCTTTTAATGATCAACTTAGAGCCGCAAACTTCATCATTACCCGGGGCAGTCGTGGGCTGAAGGTCAGGGAACCAGCCTCGTGACCGGTTCGATCCCCAGAGCCGACAGCACATGACTGAGGTGTCCTTGAGCAAGACACCTAACTCCCAACTGCTCCCTGGGCGATGCGGATTGGGCTGCCCACCGCTCCGGGCAAGTTGCTCACTGCCCCCTAGTGTGTGTGTGCTCACTAGTGCGTATGTGGTGTTTCATTTCACGGATGGGGTAAATGTGGAGGTGGCTACAGAATCCCTCTGTGAACCAATGAGTTAATGTTTGTCTGTTTAACCTCAGGGAAAGAAAAGGCACCAAAACTTGACAAAATTTGAGCTATAGGATTACTTTTTAGATGATAGTTCTTGTGTTAATAATTGCTGCCTCTTCAGATGAGCTGATGAGCTTATGCTAATTGCTGATTGGAACATGGATGCTAATTGGGACTTATACATGAAGTATTTTCTCCTCAGGTAATGATGTGTTATCATGTTAGTTTGTCAGAGAAAAATCTTTTCACTACGTCTGGACCTAGCTAACATCAGCTAGAGAAAGTTAGCCTAATTAGAGAAATTCCTATACAGCCAACCACTCTAACCTCTTCCTTCTCAGTCACATACTTAACAATGCATCCTTGACAACATGGTCGTGCTAAGGCACTCATGTTTCATGGTAGTGTAATATACTTCAGTCATATACTTACACATGAACAGGATTTAATATCCATGTTAAGCCGTTCTGTTAAACCATAAAATCGCTGAATAGTTATCATGTTTCATGTTTTCCCGTGATGAAGTGTAACAAATGCCTGAGTAGTGATTTTAGCATATGAATATTGGCACCTTGAACAATGAACAAGTTTTAAATTCTGCTTTTCAGTTTCATGGCAGTTATTGATGTATGGTCACAGTTGGGTAATGGGCAATAGGGTTGGGTAAAGTTGACTTGTTACTGCCTCCAAATATTACCATAGTATGTGGCATTATTGGGAGGAATGAGGTGGTGGGTTACTACCAGGGATGGTGGAGTAGCTAAGAAGTGCGGTACAATTTTTTGTACCTAATTGCTATAGCTGCTACAGTTTTATGAAATGTAGCTAGTAGCTGTAGTGCCTACAAAAGTTTTGTGTAGCTATAGCGAAATTTTCACTAGAATTTCGCTACAGGCTTCAGTCAATCCACACTAAATTCGAGCAACAGAATGTTGTCGTTCACTGGGCTGGTGGTAATTGTGATCCTGACTGAGCCTCGGACAGCTCGAGCAAACGCGCGCCCTACACGCTGATCAACCCATACTAGTAAGTTTAGCTCAGGGGTCACAACGGAAACGTTAAGAAGAGCCATTTTGTCCTTTCAACAAAAATGAAACCACAACATTTTATGTCCGTTTTACAATCTCTTGGCTGTAAGTATATCTCAGTATGTGCTGATGTTCTAGTTTAGACTAAAAATATAATATAAACACAAACGCACTTACCTTGCTCTGCTTGCTAGCTCAGCTGTAGCCGCTTTTCTCCCATATCAGGAAACTTTTCCATGAGTTTCTTGTAAAATGTCTCTCAATGTTCGACTTTTTACAAGGCTGAAGTCGATTCTCTTCCTCCAGCTTCTCGTTCGAAATAGCGCAGCAGTACATTTAAGGTGGAACAGGAAAATTCGAATGAGAAGCGACTTCAGCTTTGCAAGTTGTTGCAGATTAAGTGTATCAGGAAACCAGCTGAGTGATTATAAATGCAAATAAGTCCGTTCATCTGCTAATTTTGATGGTCATCTTAAAACTTTTTTGCCGTTTTGTTATCTGCGTTGCTGTGTGTCTGGACGTCTGCGCATCAGTCTTCAGTGTTAAAGGTTGGTGAATTAGCAGTTCTACATTAACTCCAGCGTTTAAGACCATTTATTATGAAAACCGTGTTAGAACTGTGTGTTAGAATGATTTTACTTCAGAGGAGGATCATTTTATTTTGCCTAAAAATCTAGTTCTGCTGTGAAGCCACAACAGCAACAGTGGAGAGATTATTCACCCCAAACAGAGCCAGGGTCACTGATGAGAAGGCTGAAGTTTGAGGCTGAAGTGCTGCTTAAGTTTAATAAAGATTCTGAATGTTATGTCTGTACATACACTGATCAGGCATAACGTTATGACCACCTCCTTGTTTCTACACTCATTGTCCATTTTATCAGCTCCACTTACTATATAGGAGCACTTTATAGTTCTACTGTTACAGACTGTAGTCCATCTGTTTCTCTGCATACTTTGTTAGCCCCCTTTTACTCTGTTCTTCAGTGCTCAGGACCCCCATGGACCCTCACAGAGCAGGTACTATTTGGGTGGTGGACAATTCTCAGCACTGCAGTAACACTGATGGGGCGGTCGTGTGTTAGTGTGTGTTGTGCTGATCTGAGTGGATCAGACACAGCAGTGCTGGTGGAGTTTTAAACACCATCTCCACTCACTGTTTGCTCTTTTAGGTGCACCTGTGTTGTTGGTTCACCCTGTAGATGTAAAGCCAGAGATGATAGCTCATCTGCTGCTGCACAGTTTGTGTTGGTCATCCTCTAGTCCTTCATCAGTGGTCACAGGATGCTGCCCACAGGACTTAATGTTTTTGGTTGGTGGACTGTTCTCAGTCCAGCAGTGACATTTGAGGTGTTTAAAAACTCCAGCAGCACTGTTGTGTCTGATCCACTTGTACCAGCACAACACACACTAACACACCACCACCACATCAGTGTTACTGCAGTGCTGAGAATGATCCACCACCCACATAGTGCCTGCTCTGTGAGGGTCCATAGGGGTCCTGAACACTGAAGAACAGGGTAAAAGGGGGCTAACAAAGTATGTAGAGAAACAGACAGACTACAGTCTGTAACTGTAGAACTATAAAGTGCTCCTATATTAAGTGGAGCTGATAAAATGGACAATGAGTGTAGAATCAAGGTCATAATGGTATGCCTGATCAGTGTATCTTGCTGAAATGTTTAAATTGGAGCAGTTTTACTTCAACAGTTGATAACGCATTGCGCAGAATTCTCTGGTTTGTAGGAAAAACCTGGAATGGCTGACTTTGCCCTTAGTCTAAATTCTTGTTGGATATCACGCCTTTGGTTGTGTAGGTTTGGTTGTTGGTTACACTTTTTATATATTTGCAGCTTGTCAATTGTTTCTTTCTTGCACAGGATTAAATGCAGTGTCTTGCTCACATTGTCAGTTGGGCTTGTTTGGTGTGTCAGGTGGAGATTCTCATTCTGACAATCACGCTCTGAAAGTAGCTAAAATGTAGTGCACTGCTTTTCAAAAAGGAGCTAAAAAGTAGCCACTACTCTTTCTTGAAAAGTAGCTAAATTGTAGCTAGCTACTAATTTTTCAGTAGCTATCTCAACCCTGGTTACTACTTGGCACTTAATTGACATAAAAACATTTATGCTGCTTTTTTGCCATCTCAAAAATAATCAGTTTTAGTTCATTTAGAGAGTTTGGTTCACTTACATGGTCACCAAGTAAGTGATTCTCAAGCCATCATTCCACTGATGTCAAGCCATCTATCTAGCAGTTGCTAACTGTTACACAGTGCTGCGGAGGGAGGAGCATTAGCTTAGCTAGCATGCTAATAGCTCTGCTAACCATGAAATATGTTTGATTCTGTAGAAGTAAAGCACCAACAAAAGCGCACATGATGATGTGTGAAATCTGAGCAAGAACAATCGAACAACTAGAGCTAAAGGGACAGAAGGAGAAAGTAAACATTTTCTGTGGTGTTCAGTTCTGTATCCTGATCAGCTAACTTAACATTAGCTTAGTGAGAAGGCTACAGACCTAAACAGAGCCACACCCCTGCTGAAAAAATCACAAAACCATTAAATGTTTCTTTTGGTTGCTGGAGGAGTCTAATAGATTCTAATGGTTTAAGCAATGTTCTGTGACTGATTGCAGATGCATTTCATGGTTGCTTAATGTTGTCTAAAGGTTTTATACAGGAAACAAGTGGTCTTGAATTGCAAGCATTAGGCCAATTCCCATTAGAAAGCAAAACCATCATTTTAAATCCTGACAGTTCTTATAGTCTTTTTTTCAGCAAGGACATCACAGTACAGGTTTGATTTTGACTAACAGATCTGCTGAAAAACAGTTGATGATAAAAACTGTCTGAAACGTTAAGTAACTAGTGTTGGAGTGACAGAGTCAGACATGGAATAAAAAATTAGACACATCATTTTTAAATGCTACTGTATACCATATTACTGCTATACCACCCGCCTCTGCTTTTAATGAAATAACAATAGGCCTCTGTGGGTATAGGGAAGTGCTGCCTACAGTTGAGTCTTGCCATGTTGCCTACAGTTAAGTAAGGCACTGAGGAAAAGGCAAAACTGAGCTAAAAGGCTGTCAATACTGACCAAATTCCTGGTACTTCAGTTCAAAATCCTCAATAAATTTCTTCCCCGGATACCAAGATTTGTTTCAATTTCACATAAGCACTTATGTCTGTGTATAATGTCCATCAGTGTTTCATATTCTTCACTCAAAAACAAATGAGGCCATTTTTAATGCTTGTTTTGTCTGCAGCACTTTGCATTTTAATGTATGAAATTAGCTTCTGAAGGATATACAGTTGATGAGATATGACATAGAGCCAAACTGAATTGAATAGAAAGGCTGAACATTTTGAACAAAATGGGGTTTTCATGGTAACCCTTTGACTTTGATACAGCTTATCCATTAATGACACAAGGCCTTAAATAATGGCTTTTCTGTGCTCAGTCGCAGGGATGACTGTGGAAATTTTAGTCACAATTTAGCTTAGCACTTTATATGCAAATTGAAAATATCCATGGATGTTGTTGTATCTTTAAAGCGTGTGTATTAGTCATTCTCTTTCAGTGAGTTACGGAGTCCCATCTCACATTCTCCATGTGTTTCTCTCACAGGGAGCAGCCCATTTTCAGTACACGAGCTCATGTGTTCCAGATCGATCCAGCCACTAAGCGTAACTGGATCCCAGCCAGCAAGCATGCTGTCACTGTCTCGTTCTTCTACGATGCCAACCGCCACGCCTACCGCATCATCAGTGTGGGAGGGACCAAGGTGAGCCTGCTGTCCCAATGAATTGGTTTCAGAGTGCACCAATCAAGCAGTTGGTTTAAATCAAGCTCCATTTTAGCTGTTAATCTTATCTTCAGCTCGCAAAAAAAAAAGAAAAAAATGGAGGCACCATTTTCTATTACCTGGTTTTGTTATTACATTACTATGATGTTAATTTGAACAGGGCTGCTATTACTGAGGGAGCTTAGAGTTCTATGTATTATAGTAGGTATTTCGGTTCAGAATTCTTATTGAGCACACTTGTAAAAACTATGGATATATTGCTCTGGATTAAAATTGCGGATCTTGTCGGTAATCAATCATATTACAGTTTTACCTCTCCAGGTAAAACTAGTCCATCATGAATAGAGCTTTACAAATATCCTGCATGTACCTCTCTACCATGGATTTATTAAAAATATATATATATAAAATAACTGCATTTTCACTGCAGGTTTGTTCTGAGGAGTTTTTTATGAACTTAGTGCTCAGGGATGGTTGGAATTTGGCTGAGTGCTTGCAATGGTTATATATGTGCATTTTGTCCAAATGGTGCAGCTTTAATCCATGCTGCCCTAGGAATCTAGTGAAAATGATGTATAATGAGGTATTCTATGATTGTTCTATATAGATTGTGTGAGCAGCATTTTAAACGTATGTTTAAAAAGATA
Source organism: Pygocentrus nattereri (assembly GCF_015220715.1). Lineage (NCBI taxonomy): Eukaryota > Metazoa > Chordata > Actinopteri > Characiformes > Serrasalmidae > Pygocentrus > Pygocentrus nattereri. Next base: position 16,236,147 of record NC_051229.1, on the reverse strand, counting down.
TTTGTAAGACAAAATATCCAACCCCACCTTCTAATGAAAGTGTAGAAAAAGTGTTGATGTCAGTGCTGAGGGACCTATCTGCTGTTTTGCGCTGACTAATCGATGACTATTGATGGTGTGAATCGGGCATTTCCAGGTTTAGCGGGCTAGAGGAACTGTGCAGTGATGAGAAAGATCCTGGGGGATGGAGGTGTTGATCAATGAGGGAAGACACGGCTCGCACAGTGAGCATATTCACACACCATGAAGGGGCAGGGGCCGAGCTGCTGCAAGCAGTCAGACGAATACAGATCAGGGCGTTTGTGTAATGAGGATGCATGAAGTGTCTTGTGTAAATGCAAAGAACAAGGCCTTGATGGAGAATTCCATGAAATGCAGAAGCAGATTGCTTACCCCATGAAGCAGCTGCATGAAAAGTAATTTTTTTAAGCATGTGGTATTTCAGATGACATTTTCCACTTTTTTCACTTGCTGAATGAATCATTGTTATTTGCTAGGCCTTAAAGTAATACCTGTGGTTTTTTTTTTTTCTTGAAATTGCCTATTTTTCTTACTGCTTCTGCAGTGAAATGTGGCATCCCCTGCAGTATATTTTGCAGTCAGTTCCAAGAAATCGTCTTACAACCATTTTCAGATAAGGATTATAGACCTCTCTGTAAGTTTGTGTTCATTTTTTAGGGAAATCCCCCTTTGTAGACGTACAGCTTTAATCTGATGTCTGGTCACATTTTTAATAAAAGAACAAAAGGTCAGTGAATATAAGAATGTTTGTTTTCTAGGAAAGTAAGTTTTGCATGATCTTCCATGCAAGTAAAGTTTTTTTTTTTTTAGGGGTTATGAAATGAGTTTCAGTAAGTGATGGCATTTGTGTGAAAATAGCAAGAGGGCATTCATCCACTCAATTAAAAAAACATCCAGTTAATGCCTGCTCCTTGGTCAGAAACAGGTTGTTCATGAAGGAGACCTATGGAAACTGACATAGTTTGCAGAATACAAAACATGCTATAGTCAAATAGCTACCTTCCATGTGTAGGCAAAATAAGGGTGTACTACTCAAAGCTGGTTGTATGCATCATGCATTACAGAACATTCACTTATAATGTGGGGATGGGCAATATGGGCAATGTTATCATCATGATGCCTTTGTCTTTACTGAGTGTAGGATTACCATCAATACTTCTAGAACACTGAATGACTGCATGCATCTTTTAAAAAACAGATTTAGACCAATTGGACATTTGCAAAAGCCTTGCTTCTCTTAAAGCTGAGTGTACTCCACAGAACTTTTAAAATCCTAACAGATTTCACAAACAGAGAACATCAGACACTTAACATCAGTCTACAGAATTCACAGAATGTGTGTTTTTGCTGTGATGATAGTGCTGTGAGATTAGAAACTGTGCACAAAATTGTAACTACAAAAAGCATTTTATGCCTACCAAAAATGCTAACTAGGAAAAAATATGTGGGGAAAAAGCATAGCTATTACAGTAAGAGCTAGAAGTATTTTACAGTAAACTAGCAGCTGGCTTGACATTGTAAAGAGAGCGAAATGACATCTGAATCCATACATCATAAATATTATAAGGGCTCTTATTTTCTGGAGTTGATCTTTTCTGCTGTCTGCTTTACATATGGTGTCCATGTCTCTTTGCCTTTTTAAATTCACTTGAATCACTTTTTGAGTTACAATCAAGCTTCATGTCTGAAAATATCGGTAGGCTGAAAATATCAGAAGCTCAAGACTCAAAATTTACTTGTCTCCCCTCTTACACCACCAGATCATCTCCACTGTCAGTCTCTTCTGACCTGTAAAATTGCTTTAGGTTGTGAAAAATTGTCAGAAGGAGCAAATCAGGATTAAAATCAGGCTAATAAGTGTTTGGTGTAGCCCCACCTGTATTTACTGTTGCTATGTCCTTAAAACTTTCAGCCCAGGTCACCTAGTAGCATCCAAAGCACTTGTGCTAACAGACTAAAAGGTTCAGTAGTACAAAGGAAAATGTAAAACACTGAAGAGCACATGTAGAAACATTATACCATTCATAAATAAACTGGCTTTACAAGCTGTTTGCTGGAGATCTGCATGTTTGAGAACGGACAAAATATGTATATAGGCCATTAAAGAAAGGCAAAAAAGGACTGTGGAAACCATCACACTAAGAAGCTACTGGCCACTGAAGTGGCGGGATTTATAAATTCAGCATTTCTAATAATGAGCTAAAGCTAAAGCTAACACTGGAGTCAGTGCTGTATTAAATGCTGAGGAAGACTTGTCGTGTTTTACACAATGCCCTTTACTTATGCACACAGTGGTTGTGTACGAGTGCATGAATATTTATCTTTGCAGAGAATGCTTTTAATTGCAAATGTGAGCAGTGAAAGGTTCATTTAAATGACTAATTTATCAATTCATTAACTGTCAACAGCCAAAAAAATGCCAACCCGATGGAGAATATTACGTAACGTTATTAATCTTTATACATCATATTAAAAATAATCTTGTAGGTATGTCTGTTAATAGTTTTGGCATTAAGCTGTGCATTATGCATCTTCTGCATAGTTAAATTCAGTCAACTTAATCTAATCCAAAATGAATTTACTGCCACTGCCGTTCTCACTGCAAGGTTGTTCTGAGGAGTCTTGTCGTATCGCTTGATGGAGGAAGTAGATGCTTAGAGACATTTATAGACGGCTATGATTGGCCCAGAGTTGCATCAGCCTTTGTTTCTCAATAATAATTATTGTTATTATTGCAATAAACAGTGTATAGTAACTGCATAAAAAGCATAGTAAAAAGTAGCTGATTGGTTGTTGGTCCGTTATGACATCATCTTTATTTTATTATTTTATTTTTATCAATTGTTTGATTTTTCCTCCTCTTCCTTCTTAACCCCTTAAATGGCCAGTGCTTTATTACACACTTCTATAACCAAAGAATAGCTCAACCTGTTTGCAGTCCCTGTAGTTACTGAATAATTAGCCTTAGTATATTTTAAGCCTCATATTTTAACTGGTTAAATTGTTATTGTAAATGTTTTGAATTTCATTCTGCTCGTATTTTTCTATAAAAACATGCCACTTGTTAAAAACATGGCGCTGTTATTTTCCTAGTGCATCTTGTCAATTCCAACGTGTTCAGCCGAAATGCTAGTATGTGACACATACTAGAATATGTGAATTGAGAACTTCAAGAGTCTTTAAGAGTCTTGATGTTATAATTTTTTCAACATCTCACACCCTTTACCCCCCTGTTTGTATTGCAGTGTTCTGTAATTTGTTTTGCTTACAGAGCTCTGCAGAAGTGACAGCAGCATTGGGGTGTGTTTTCAACTGTGAAAATAAAATGAATGAAACCGACAGAGCGTGTGTATACGTGGCCCTGCCCCTCCCTCCAGAGCTGTGGCTGTTCATAGATTACTAGGGCTTATCGGAGTGTGTAGCAGCTCTACCCCACACCTCCAAACTGACCCACATTCTAATTCCACCGTGACCTCACATGAGTCCAATTCCCCCAGTTTTTAGCCAGCCACCCTGGTAATCTACTCACATAACCCCTTCTCCTCCTCAGAAGGGGAATCATTAGTGCAGAGAGAGAAAGAGAAAGAGACATTTATAAACTGCATCTGGCCTCTTCTTTCTTTTCCGTGCTCTAATCAAATATCCTGGACTGATCATTTATTTCATGAAAAAATAATCACAAGGATTTACAGTTTTTGCTTTTGTTGTTGCTGTTTTTTGGTTATCACAGTTATGTGCATGACATAGACCTGTATAACGTGACATGGACCTGTATAACATTATTTTTCCCAGTAAAGTACTTTATTGGGAAAAAGAAAATGAGAAAGAATTTAAATACTCTAATATAGCAGGCATTGGAAAAATGTTCTGAATATGTCATGTCAGGGCTTCACAGTAGCCTATTTGAGGACTACTAAATTCAAATTACTTTCTCAGTTGTTTTACAAGCATCTTGTCACTCAGGTAAACCAGCTAGCATTAAGTGACCAGCTGGAGTGCTAACGTTCAATAAAAGTCATTCCGACATTTACAGCATTTAGCAGACATTCTTATCCAGAGCAACTTACAAAAGTGCTTTGTTGTTTGCTTCGACAAAGTGCCTTTGTTAGTACAAATAGGTTAGAATACAAGCTACTTCTCAGTTCAGATATTGCTAGAAAACAAAAGCCTTTCATATCGAGAGAAAAGAATGAAAATTAGACAGAGTGTAATACAATACATTTAAATAAGTACTTAAATTAAAATCAAAGATTCTGGCTAGCTTAACCCCAGTCAGCTATTAAAGAAAGCACACTTGAGTGATGTAGTTTTGCAACTAACGGAGCCAAAACTGCTAAACATTTGCAGACATAGCTACTTATTTCCCAAATTGTTGGGTGTGCATGGCAAGTAACACATTCAAGGGCCCAATTCCATTTCTTATTTTTACCCCTTGTTTTCGAGTGTAACCCTCCCCCTTGAAACTGAATTACAAGGGGTAGTGGTTGAAATCTTCCCCCTCTGAAATGGGACAACCCCTCAAAAACTGGAAACGTCATCAGTTGTCGTCAGCGACTTTTACGTAAACAGACAAGACAAGGTTTTTTGGCCATTTCCAATATGCTGCCTCCAGCTTTCGTGATCTCACTTGTGTGTCACATGACAGGACAGGTGAATCATATTTAAAATAGCCTGGAAAAATGATCAGGACGTGTTTTCCTGCTTTGTCTCCATACTATAGCAATAATGGTATATCACACTGACATTTGCCATTTATCCGAAGGAGACTGGAAAGCATGGGCGCTTGCGATTCATTCAACTTCAGTTTTGCACATCAATCAAACGAGTCGCTAAATAAAAAAGAGCACAAACAAAAAACTACATCACTTCATTAACAGCTACTAGCGCTGCTTTGTAGGCGACTCTGCCAGCCTGCAGTGACAGCAGAGGAGTAAAGTTCAGCTCCTCACTGCTTAAATACATTTAGGGCATCAAACACCTTCAAAGAGGGGGATGACGATTATTTATTATCGCCACCAAGAATTCTTCGGTGATATGAAGCTGAACTTAGCTTTCTAATCACCAGCTTCATGATCAAATTCCTGTTCCACCTTAAATGGTGCAGCAGCCTTGGGTACCAGAATGTAACTGCTGCACCATTTAAGGTGGAATGGGAAATTTCACTAGGTAGCAACCAAGACATCAGCGTATTACTACCGATTTTTATGCATATTATGAAGGAAATGACCATAAAATGCTATTACATTGGTTCTTACAATACAACAGTTTTTTAGCAGAGAAAATACTTACATTAATGTGTCTCTTTGGCCACATGTACAGCCATCTTACCGATGATTTGCAGGGCATTTTGGGAATTTTCTCATAACACTTGTTTGTAGTGTGCCTCTGAAAAATCTCCATTTGAAGGGCCATGTAGCCCTAACACTTCACCCTACCCCTCCCTAGACGTGGACACACAAAACGGAGGGGTAGGGCTAAGTGTTAGGTGCAAGGGGTGAAATGGGATTGGGCCAAGGTATATGTTTACATTGAACATTCCTCTCAGAGCGCATTCTTTTTTGTTTTTTATTTATTTTATTCTGATCAGACAAGTAGGAATGCATTAATACCAAGACCCTGCATGTTAAAATGTTTGGTCAGCTTTCGAGTGGTGCAATGGTCCAAGTGTTGGTCCTATCATCTGGAGATCGCAAGATCAATCCCCAGGGATGCCACAGTCATCCCTCACCAGGAGTCCCGATGTCCTGGGACTGGAAGCACAATTTATTTTGTTCTGTCTGGGTGGGTAGGATGCCCTTCCCTCTCCTCATTACTTACTTTACATCTCCTTGGAAGCATGTGCAGGACTTCATTTTTTTGGGGGGGGGGGAAATTGGGTAAAGTCAGTCTTTTATATCAATGGAATCAACTAAATCAACTAAAACTGCACACACCATATGCATCAACTATTAATGTGTGATAAATATTGTCATATGTAAACCAAGAAAACATCTTTTCAGGTCTGTGTAAAAAAAAGAAAAAAAAGAAAAGAAACTAATCATCCATATTAAAAACTTTAAATATATCTGTAGCAATATGATGCTTCTCCTGTTATCATGTAAACTTGATTTTGCTCTGATTGTTTCATTGGCTATTTCTCCACAGGCTATCATTAACAGCACAATCACACCTAACATGACATTCACTAAGACGTCCCAGAAGTTTGGCCAGTGGGCAGACAGCAGGGCTAACACAGTTTACGGCCTCGGCTTCGCCACTGAGCAGCAGCTCCACCAGGTAAATCACACCAGAGTGCTCTACCTTTAAAGACCTGAGGTCCCAGTGGATAATGATGTTGTTCTTATTAAGATTAGTCTGAAGGAAGATTAGTAGTGAGTGGAAAGATATCTCATATCACATATATGAGCCAAAGACAACTCAGAGTTGATTGGCTTTTATTGCCCATTAAAGCACAAAATGATTTGAATAATCTGCTTTATGTAATTATTGCACCAGGAGGACAGGAGCAAATTTAATTTCAGCAAATAACATTTACACATGATGAATTTGTCCAAAGTGACTTATGATAGCCAATTATACAAAGTGTTACCAGAAAGTTACAATAGCAGTAGAAGATGCTGGCGGCTAGAATCGTACCCGTGGCCATTATTTTGGCTAAACCACGTTGACATTGATAAGATGTAATGTCAGTAAGTGTGCTATGATCTAGTTTATGTGAATATCTTTTGTTGCAGTTTTTTGAGCGCTTTAAAGAGATAAAGGAAGCTGCCCGTTTGGCCAGAGAGAAATCACAAGACAAAATGGAACTGGCCAACCCTGCCCTGAACATCGCAGCCCCACAGGTGGGCTCTCACACACACTCAAATGTACAGACACACTTAAGATGATTGGCCAAATCACGCTAAAGGGCCAAAACCGTTATTATCATCAGTTTGTCCCTTTTTCATCACATGATTGTGAACTAAAGGACTGGGGCACTATGGTGGAATTGTCAAAGCTTATAGATCATGTTCGTGGTCCAGTAATCCAAAACATGTAAGATTCCAGCTACATATTTAATTATTTTGAATAATTAGTTATTTTCACCAAATGTATAGCATTTAAGGATGCACCGATCATTTTAATGGCAGATTCCGAAATTTGATTGCAGGTTTATTGGTCTTTTTCTTTTTTTTTTTGAAGGTTTGAAGGCTCCAGATAGCCTCTTATTTTGTAGCTTTTTTTATTTTCTGTTTCAACTGAATTGCAGCAGTAGTTACATTCTGGCACCTGTTCAGGCACCTGAATGTAATAGCTGCACTTCTTAGGTGGAACACAAAATTTGAAGTAGAAGTAGGCTTTGGCTATAGAATTTCTCAACACATTTGTTTTATATGCGGTCCCATGCACTCGTGTCTCCGACCGTCAGGCACTGCTGGAATTTTGAAAATATTACTGTTATACACGCTGTCAGAACCAGCTGGTCCATGGCTGCTTTTCAAGTTCATATGAAATGTAACTATAACATTTGTGGCTCAGCTGTTCAACCAAAAGGGCTAAGATTAGCATTGTTTGCACTGCTTATACGTTGCATTATCTGCGCTTACATGCAGCATACCGGTATAATGGTTAAGACAGATCTCTTACGTAGTAAGAATTTTATTTGGTGTACACTACTAACTTACTGTTATAAAGTTTTAATCCATAAGTCATTTTGAACCATTTCTGTCTATCGATTTCTCATGTAGTGTTCACACAATGTAAAGGGCAGCTTGCACTTTCAGTGTTGCCAAAAAATAAGACTAATAAAAAATGTAAAAAGCAGAGTTACAAGGTTTGGATTTGATAGCAACAACATAGCTGATCTGTCTGACCTTAGTCTAAACTGAAGCCCAAAGATCATCTAGAATAGTTACTCCTCCTCTTGCAGTGCTGCAGCAGAGAAAGAGTTACTGAAACCCAAACCCACCTCAAGAGTGCAGGAAAGTGAAGGAGGAACGGAATGGAAAGCAGGAGAGGAAGCGGAGAGAAAGATGAGCTGGGTCATTCGTCTCACAGGAAAGAGAGAGGAGAAATAGGGCAGCGATAAAATTATCCCATGCAGTCCTGTGCCTTGGCTCGTGCTGTCTGTCTCCCACTGAATAAAGCTGTTAGGCTTTTCAGGTCAGCGGAGTGATTGGGAGCAATTAAACAATCAGCAGGTTCCGACGCTATGTGAATAACACTCTTACTCTTTAGTTGAGTGCCTGAGGGCTCCCCACGCACTTTCCTTCACATTTTGATTGTTTCTCACAAATCTGCAGCTATTTCAGTTTTGCCCTTTTCTTGGAACTTGGCTTTGTTGAGTTGTCACAGAAAAAAACACTAAATTGCACCCACACTCTTGAAAATAAAAGTGAACCAAAAAAGGTTCTTTGGAGATATGCCATAGGAGAAGCTCATTGGATGGTTGTTTAACCATGAAGTCTACCACCAGAGTAGTTGGTGGGCATGCATGTCCATGTTGGCTGTAGTCAAATGGATCAAAATGTGGAATTGGAACTTCCTGTGAACTACCATCTTTTCTATCAATGAAAATGCTGCCTTTATTGTTGGATGCACCGCAGATGTTTCTGAGCAAGCGAATGCAAACATTTGGAACACATTTCATGTTTGTTTTCATGAGAGTTAAAATGAAAGGTAGCTGAAGTGTGAAATATATTACTGTTAGTATGTTTGTAGTTTGTGACATGAAATAAAAGTCACATTTTCAGCTTTGTTGGACCATAATTTTACCTGTAAAGGGTCAAAAAGCTAATTTGAATCCACTTAACTGAGAGGTTCTACTTTGCCATCTCTCCAAAGAACTCTGTTTTGCGTTACAAATTGTTTTTCTTTTTTACTTGGAGTTACGTTTAATGCCATTGCCTCTCTCCCATTATGCTATCCTACTGGATTTCTGCAGTTCTCTCAGGTGAGTCGGAGTTGTATTGGCAGAATAAGAAAAAGCAGAAAGTGGCTTCTTTATTGCAATGCAACATGGTCAGCCTCACACAAGGAAGGAAAGACGTGCATAAAAAAGTCACTGTGTGTGTGTGTGTGTGTGTGTGTGTGTGTGTGTGTGTGTGTGTGTGTGAGTGTGTGTGTGTGTGTGTGTGAGAGAGAGCGAGAGAGAGGAAGAGAGATGATAATTATCCAAACAGGAATGACACACACAGCTACTAGTAATGCCTTTGGAAGTAAACGGCAAGTAAGCAGATTCCAGACTAATACTGTTCATTTGAAATCTTTGTTAGTGGTTATTAATTTTATTTTTTAATTCTATGTAGTCTATTAGCTTATTATTTATGTTGTACCTCCAAATTCCCATTTTTTGGATCAGCATCATGTCTCGTGTGATTTCATTCAGTGTATCATTTTACAAGATATAGCTACTGATTCCATAGGCTGGTTACAGGTAGCCTATAGATAGTTAAGTTCATTTGATGTGTTTATAGTTCTTCGTAACATAACAGTCAAACATCAACACTCAGTGTTTTAAAACTTAAAGTATGTTGTTAATTTGCTCATTACACTACACTGGTGTAGGTAATAGGGAAAATTTTGTGTCTGATACATATACTGGGTTTAAGGAGCTAAAAAATATCATTACGTTCTTGGTTGTCTCATTTCTTATACTAAACAGCACAAAATCATAGGTTGTAAAATGTAAAGTGAAAATATACCTAGAATTTTTGCGATTTTATGTTAATTAGCTTTTGTATTTCTTAATTTTCCATTCATTTTTGGAGTTTTATTATATATACATACAAATATGTTTTATTCTCGTGATAAAGGTTAGGTGTGGAAAAATTAGTAAAAAAGAGAAGAGGTTCATCTAAAAATTGGGAGGTTGTGAGCTCAAATCCCAGCGATGCTGTGACTGTGACTCATGCCTTTTAGAACTTTAAAACTTTACCACTAGGTAGAAAACAGTCGCTAAGTTAGCTTAGTTGGTTGCAGTGGCCTTAACTGAGAGTTAATAGTATACCTAATGTGATTATATCTGCAAACCTAAGGTTTTTATTTGATGTAAAGGAAAACTGGGAAGATCAGTTTATGAAATCAGTTTTTATCAGTTAATGTGAGTGTTGTAAAATACCTTGCGGACCACCGGGCCAAAGAGTACACTTCTCCGGAAAGGCACCAGCAGTGCTGCAGAGGTCGAGCTTCAAGACCTTCAGTCCTCTGTCCTGCTGTCCTCTGTACCATTGTCCTGTTGTGGTGCTGAGCAGCTGGTCAGTTATCTGGCCTGGAGGCAGAGGAGTCAGGGGCAGAGCAAATAGAAGTGTTGCTTTATCACACTGAAGCAGGCACACTGACTGTCCAGAGGTCCTGCGGTTATACTCCCCACCCAGAGAGAACTGCATCATTCTGCACTGCTGCAGGCTGAGAAAGTGATAAAGCAGCTCTTTATAATGAGAGACAGAGAGAAAGAGAACCTGTTCCCTTTTCACGTTTTAACCACAGTTTTAAAATGTAAAAGGGCCAAAAAGCGTTAACTGGCGGACTGCTGTCCGGATGCAAAACCAAAAGGTCACATTTCAGTGACCTATATGAACAGGAATCCAGGGGCAGATTTTGTGATTCTGGAGCTCTGGGCAAAAGACAGGAATGGGGCTACCTGGATGCATCATTTTTAAGTTGAGGCTCTGGGCTCCCGAGTGGCGCAACTGTCTACACTGCAAATAAAATATATTTTGGCAAGTGAAATTTTAAATCTAGACGATGTATCTAATATTTCTCATTTTGAGATTGTTGTAAGAATAGTTCAAGATTATTTATTAATTAAAATAATTCAGTCATATCATTTTAAGTGAAATCACTATATTGGTAGATAACTTTACTTGCTTTAAGAAATATGCTTAAAATCAAGCAAAATGATCTTCCAACATTGTCAGATAATTTGGTACAGAGTAACATAGTAAAGTCATGAGCTATGAAATTTTTCCAGAAAATTTCTCCTTTACTTGCATTTCTTCGCTGCACTTAGACCACTTAATTCGATTTTCCGTCTCAATTCCCAGAAAATCGTGCTGAAGAATCACACTCTGTGTACATTATTGCCTTTTTCATAACACATCATCTTTATGCAGTTGTCATCACTTAATATGTAATCGCCTGTTATAACCATGACAGGGGGTGGGGCTGCATTCACATTACTTACTGAAAAGAATGCTATAGTTTATAGTGTATATACAGTCATATACAAAAGGTTAGACACCCCCAATCAAATGACATGTCTTGTTGATTTTTTGTGTGAAAATAAAATCCACACATCCTCTACAGACAACATAAATATGGCATTTTCCTGCAAATGTCAGTGCATAATTTATATCTATTTGCTGAACCTACCATTTAGGGAAAGACAATTAAGAAATAATATAGGCACAAGACATTAAATTAAAATGAGTAGAATAGTGTTCTGTGTAGAAGAAGTACTTATTTTCACTTAGAACATTAATAAAGCATATAATTTGACCGGGGTGCACAAACCTTTGAACACTGCTGTATAATTATAGTTAATTAAGTGTCATTAGTTAGTTAAATATAGTATAGTTAAATATAATTTCCTAATTATTTACTATAATAAATCTTATTGTCCCCAAAACACTTTAAATTGCAATAAGACCTTGGTTTATATTCTGATAAGTAGTTTGTCACATTTCAATCTACACTGTGCAAGCTATTATTGAAAAGCAATTAATATGACAATAAGTGATTCAGAATTTCTAAATGGTAGTATTCTGTCTGATTAACTCATAGCACTTATCATTCTGTTATTCTGTTAGCCTGACTGCATGTTTTTTTCCTCTTTAATGAACATAGTGATGTTTTCACAGCAGCAGTAAAATTTAGATGTCATGCACTATAATTAGTACAAAACAAACCTCATCTCATGAGGATTATTCTCATCATGCCTTCCTTGTCCATAGAGCTTTCCCATAGAGGTGTTAAAGGCATTATTTTTTATTTATGCCTTTGTTGTTTTGGCTTAGTACATTGCATGCTTCATTGACTTATCATTATATTGGAAAAAAATATGAAGCTGACTAGAAAACCGCATAAACCATGTAAATGTGCAAAGGGTATAAAATTCTGTCAGTTTTGTAAAACCAGTGCCAGTTATACATGCAGTTGAAAGTGAAGTACTATAAAAGTTGTTATACAGTAATCCCAACTTATGGAGTGTTAGACCGCAGTTTCTCAGGAACTTCAGGGTGAGTACTGAAAGCATGAGTTTTATAGTTTTAACAAATGCATTATAAATAGGTTTCAGTTAGACTGTTGATGTTGATTTGCTACAGATGATCTGTAAAGTCCCCCATTCTGCCAAATGATGGGTTATATGTAGACTAATAGATGAGGCAGGAATCCCAAGTCTAAATAGCATTAGTACAGAATACTGAGTTTAACAGGAGTTTTCCTTAAGTTCCTTAAGTTAAAATATGTTAGTCATGTGCTGGTTAGCACCAATGGTTGGTTGGTAAGTCGCTCTGGATAAGAGCGTCAGCCAAATGCCATAAATGTAAATGTGCAGCTTCACAGGTTTCAAATAAATAGTAGAAGCTATAAAAGAAATTATGTTTTAGATGCATCCAGAATAATGAACAGAGCTGTAGATTGTTCTGAAATGACTCAGTTTTTCAAACGTCATGATCACATCTTGAGGCAGAAAAATGTAACAAAAATGAGTGTAAGCAGAGAATTAGCTTATATAATGTATCATTAACTTCATCTTGAACCTTAAATACTCATAATATTGAATACAGCATCTAAAAAAACAGGTTTATATGTTATTATTATTCATTAAAGTTTTCTCCTCTCAAAGATGAAAACTTAAAGTACTGTTTATCTGATGATAGTTTTGCTGGTTTACCAGGTCTTGCATAGTTGTCAGGAGTCCCATTTTCTCTTTCTCTTTTAATAATTTTCTAAACTACAGTTTTGGAAACTTGTTATTTCACATATTTTCCTTTGACTTTCCCCTCTTTATGCACCTAAATTATCTCCTCTGAAATATCTCCTGAAAAGTTAAAAACTTAATGGCCACTGTGACTGGAAATTAAATAATGGAAGAATGGTCTCTAACTTAATTATGTATAAGCGTAGCCTGAGCTACTGAAGGATCTAACATTTGTGTTGCTGTGATCATTACATTGGTCGCTGGTGTAGTCACTTCACTGCAGTGGATATCATTTATGATAGTGTCATTGTAAGTGTTGAGACAGTTGTCAGGGCTGACAGTTGGAGTGGTGCAGCCACATGCTGAGGTGTGTTTGCTTGTGTTTTCAAGGATTTGTCGGATGAGCTGCAGTCCCCCCCTGTGATGTGTGTGAACGGACCAGAGGACAAGCTGTTCCGCAGCCAGAGTGCAGACATCACTCTCTCATCAGAGAAAGAGCGCATCAAAAAGATGCTCTCTGAAGGGTAAGACCAGTACAGTCAACGAATGTCTATGACACAGAGCACGCTCAAGCTCACATTCAAGTGACATCCAAGAATTTTTTTCCTTTTAATAATAACATTAACCTGCCCAAGGATTGTTTGGCTAAATCTGGTATATTTAGATAATGAATAATGATGTTGGTTAATGTGTATTGTGCCTGTTAAATAATGAAGTAGAAGCTTACAGAGAGCTATTAAACTTAATGGTTAAGAATTCATAGCATGATGTCCAAGACATTATTTTAGACATTTTTTTTGTTTTAAATAGATTTGTTGACCTAAAACATTTTTTGAAAATCCATTCCTGGACGAGAGATGCATGCAGGGCATTGTCAGGCAAAATAGTTCCCCCAAAAACCAAAGCACCATTTAACCACTATCGGCATCACTCACAAGACTCTGACGTCATAGGTACATTCATTGGTAAACATCGTGGCCCCTGGTTCCTGCCACCACCACTGTAAAGAAATCTGAGTTAAGTCTTTCCACAACAAATTCTTTCCGCACCAAACTGAATGATTTTACATCTCAGTGATTGAATTATACAGAAATGTAAATTGAGTTCCCCTTTAAAACAACAAGTATTTTACAGTATCATATTCAGTTTGTCGAGGACTTTTTTTCAGCTTTATAAGTTAAAAAAGTCAAAATCATGTCAACATACACATTAACACTAATGCCAATCTTTCACACCAGAGGTCATGGTTGCTGCAGTGGATTGCTCACTCCGTTTATTGCATCAAGCTCCAACTTCAGAGTAAGTCAGGGATTAACTTTTCTCCCCGATTTAGTTGTATCTAATTCCACCCACTAGTTAGTACTCCACCCATCACATGATACTACCAGCTCTAAGAGAGCGATAGCTTGCACAGGCTTTCTCAGAGACTGTGAAGCGAGCCACCACATCTTTTGGAACTACTGCTAACACAACATTGTTGGACAGTTGAATTCACATATCGTTTTCAGTTACTTTACCATTTAAAAGAACAGTGGACAGGTATGTACGCATCAATTATCACTTTGGTTTCCACACAATTTAATCTTTAGATGCTCATACTGTCTCAGCTTGGTGACATAAGGCACTGGTGCAGTGCTGTAAATGAAACCTAACTGTCCCAACATCATCTGCTGTCACTTGCCTCACAAAACCTTTGTTTTTCTCATATTAGACACATTGTGGCTTGTTAGTGCCACAAAGTGGCCATGTGAAAAAAAGGAAGATAAATGGCTGGACAGTAAGTTTGTTGTATTATGATCTGGTTCCACAAAGCAGTACTGATGCCTCAGCGCCAACTAGTGGATTTATTAATTGACTAGTATAAGCAGCCCCTACTGTCAATTTGCTATAACAACATGCACCTCAGTAGTGTGGCATTTTAAACTGGAAGCTATATAGCTACTCTAAACAAACTGACCAGTGCCGTGGTCCAGTTTGAATAATTTACTTAATTTGACATGAACTGAATTGTGTGCTGCTAGCTTTTACAGCCTAGCAACAGTCGCTGCCAAAGAACACATTTGTGGGCAGAGCATGGATAGATCACTTTAGAGCCCCAAATGAGAGAAATTACAGTGCACTTCAATTTTTTTGGTTAGATTTTTTAATTTTGAATATTTTTCTTTGTCATGACAGCTTTGCTGAAACCCGATTACTAGAACGGCCTATCTTTTGTAGAGATTTTATGTTCATAAATCAGAGCAGTACACTGTTATTAATGCCCACATTTATTGAGAAATCACCCACATATCTGCTAATACCAGTGAAGACGTAGGTGCCTGTGAACTCATATAGCAGAATTGTAGAGCGGGTCTCAGGGTTAGTTGTCATATATTGTCTTGTGAGCATATTTATTTATTAATTTATTTAATCCACAATGCCTTTCATGTCTATTTTTCGCTTTTATGTTGCTTAGTCCATCTCTTACCCATTCATGACCATTCTTACTGTTAGCCCAGGTGGAGGGAAAGCAGAGCAGCCATTACTGTGTTGAGTCATACATAAGTGCTCCGGTACATTTATGAGCACACACACACACACACACACGCTCACGCATCAAGCTTTCTTTCACTGGCCCTCTCCTGTCGCCTTGCTTTTGTCCGCCCTTTATTGCCCAGTGGTGCTCTTTTCTAACGAGGGTTGCTATGGTGAACCTCCGAACACTCTCCTTCCCTCTCTCCTGTAAAATATCAAGAAAGGAGGACATGGGGGGGAAAGGCCCATTTTAGCTGACAGATTAACATACCCTAGCTCATTTCTGGAACAGCTGACTGGGAAAAAACAGCACTGGGGTGCAGTACTGTACAAAAGGACTGTACAGTGCTGTGCAAAAGTCAGACGCCAATCATCATTTAAATTTTCTGTCAAAACAGCCATTAAGTGCGAGATGTTCATTTTTGAGGAGATATTTCTGAGAATGTTAAAACAAATAAAACAGAAAATTATTGCAAAATAAAGAAAATGGAGTTCCAACCATGCAAGACCTGGTAGACCACGAAAACCTCCATCAGATGAATAGAATTTCAAAGCTTTCATCTTTGAGAGAGAGGATATAGACAAGCTCCACTCTCAGTTGTAAAAAGAAATCCACAGGTGTTTCTGTCCATACTTCCACTGTCAGAAGACAACTCGACACTATGAGTCTAGCTGCCAAGAAGACATTACTGAGAAAAGGAAATTTCAGTCAGAAAAGCAGAAAGACGAAGCTGCTGCTGTTCTCCGAACAATGCACCAGCCACCCCGGTCTGTCCAGACTTTAACATCATTAAATGTGTTTGGGATTACTTGGGTTCTCAGAAGCAGTAAATGCAACCAACTTCCAAGACTGAACTATGAAGGTGTGGAAAAATATCCCTGCAGATTTTTGACTGAAAGTAAGTCTCCCAAAGAGATTGGAAACTGTGGCAAAATGTGGACACACTTAATAACAATAAATTGTTTAGGTTTCGGTGTAATTTTCTGTTAAATATGTTATCTACTTTTTTCCTGACAATGAAAAATTAATATTTTGACTGGACATGAAATTAATGAAGGGTGGTCTGATTTCTGCACAGTATTGTATGTTCACACTTTGACGATGTCTGCTGTTATTCTTTCGTAAATCTAAAGAAGGTATATTAGTTTTATATTAAAAAAAATGAAATTTTTCTTTTTTTTCCTAAATGCACTTCTAATGGGGATTCTTTTGACAATCCATTATAAGTCCAAAAGCTGGAAAAATGGCTTTTGTCACTTTTCCATGTTACTGTGGCAGATTTTAAGTTGTAGCATATGAATTAATTCAAGTGAATTAAATTTGAACCTCAAGCTGAAGCGACTGCCCTTTAGGTTCTATTATAAATGTATTTTGAGTCAACAGGCTCTCTTCTGTTTTAACAACTGGAAGACATATTGTAGTGATTGTCCATGGGAAATGACTGTATGATGCAAATGCAGCTGATGGAAATTATGTTCCAGTATTCTTTAAACCCCTTAAATGACCAGGGCTCACTGGCAAGCCCAATGTTGAAGTCCCTGTAGTTGCTGAATAATAAGCCGTAGTGTGTAATAAGCCTGGGATTTAAGGGGTTAAGGCATTAAAACAGAATTAGCCCTCACCATGGCCTGAAAGCATAACTGTCCATTCTGCAGCTCGATCTGTGAGATGAACCTGGAGGCTGAGCTGTTCACCCTGCAGGACAGCAATGCTAAACTGGTGGCAGCACTGCATGAGGCTAATGCCAACGTGGAGCAGTGGAAGAAGCAGCTGGCAGCCTATCAGGAGGAGACAGAGAGGCTGAGAGAACAGGTGAGACACCCAAACATGAACACACACAGCGCTGAAAATACCTTCTAACGAGTAAGATACTATAGGTACTAGATGCTATATCGTTTTATGTATTGTTATATGTTCAGGGATGGGTTTCCCAAAAGCATAATACTAGCAAAGATGATTCTTAAATGGTAGAGCAAGAATCATACTGAACACTCTCTCTAGCTGTAGGGTGACTGTAAAAAAGATATTTTTAGAAAACTCAGCCCTGACTAGTAGGCAGGTAATGTTTTTTTTGTTCTGTTGTAATGCATTACAAAAAAAATAAGTACTCTTAAAACTACAGGCAACCGCACACTGTCAGGTGGACGACATAAGCAATGTCCAAAAAAATAGCCACTCAGCATCTTACTACTACTGTACTGTGTTAAACCTGGACCCAGACCACCAGTCCATCACCAGTAGGTGGTGTGGCTTGAAATTTACACTGAGAAGTCAATCTAAAGATTTTAAGTTAAGCTGACAAATGCTATGTGTCAGCTTTCACCTGAGTTAACATGCTTTATCACATAATAACTTCTCATCTCATACATTTGAGCTTTATGCCAATGCCAAACATGAGAAATTCACTGCATGTGTTGAAAGTTGTCATCCATTAAATCTGTATGAGTAACTAGTTACATTTACTCAAATGTATCTACATCAGTAAAAACATTTTCAAATCATAATACTTTTACCTCTACTCAACTATATTAAAAGTCTCTGAAGGGACATGGTGTATCTTTTTCTTTAAAGTAAAACCAGATACAATCAGGTGAGCAACAGATATTATCGGACAGACACCAGTCTGGTGACGCACATGATAGTATGTAGGTTGCACCAGATTTTTACCTAAAAAAATAATATATGATGGCATTTCAGAATTTCTGTAAGTATATTAGTAAATGATGGGTCTACGATTTTACATTTTAGCCATTTATATTTAGCTAATCACTTTTTTGTGTTCAAGTATCTGTATAAGTATCATTATGTTTTGTGACAACATCTATACTGTTTTGTGACTGGTCCCATCTTTGACTTTGCAGCTTTAGCATTTTGTTTTATACCAAAAGAATCCCAAAAATAGAAGTCTAATAAACTTTAGTTCCAAAGCCAGTCAATGCTTCATTTACTAAAAAAACTGCAGTTCTAGAAATTTACGCAGTACTTAAGTAGTTTTATGACCAGATATTTGTACTTTCACTGGAGTGGTTCTTTGGGAAAGTGCTTTTACTTGAGCCATTATTTTACCCATGTGAAGTAAAAGTATCGATATTTGATACTGGTAAAAAAATTGATAATGGTAAAATACTCACTAAAGTAAAAGGTTGGTGGCGTGGCCTAAATCCATGCTCAAATAAGACTATGGATTTAGGCCACTCTACCTACCTCTGGCAGTAGCCTTTAGCTGGCTTCAGTATTTTTCAGTGCTTCCTTCTTTTGACTAAACAGACACAAATTTATGGCCAAAACATACAGCGTCTAGGTGTGCAGGGCCTGTGTTTTGGGAGGTCCTGGTTTGAATGTTATTTGCCCATTGTTTCAATTCTCTTTTTTTTCACCTGCACTATACAAACCACAAACACTGTAGTAAGCACAATGAGGTGGTGTTGAATGTAAGATGTATCTGCTTACTTCATATAGGCTTCATAAAACCTGAAGCCTCCCCTGATATATAATACAGAGATTCAGGGGGGCCTGTTCCAAAAGCCACTTGCTACACCACTGAAAATATTCCTGTGGAATAAGTTATAAATATGAGGACATGCAACATTAAACTCATTTGCTTGTTAAAAACATTTTATTTACATTTTTTTGTTAATGACTTTTAAAAAAATTCTAAAATTCTGTCCCATTCCTAGTAAACACTGGTAGGTATGACACTTGATCAGATGGATTTAAGCTTTAGAGTTGCATATCTCTCTTTTAGAAGATTTATAAAATTGCACTGTTGCAGTTTTATAATGACTATAATTATCAAATTGTATAAAACGTCAGACTGATATCTGATGTGTTTAATAAGGTCAGTATCTGTGACAATACCAATCCAGTATATCAAATCAGTGCACCACTATTAAAAAGCTTTCTCTCTCTCTCTCTCTCTCTTTTTTTTCTCTAATCTGGTAAATAAGTTTCAGTGCATTTTAGCGGAGGCACGCTTACAAAGCTGCTTAACTGAATCTGAACTGGCCTCAATTCAAACGCTCAAAAAAAGCCCTTCACTACAGAAATAATTAAAAATGTTTTATCATTAATTCACAGGATCCTCTTAATCATGTCCAGACATGCATACACTTTTTCATTCTGTAAATGGAGAGGACTGAAGTTAAAAATACCAGTGATATGTAATGTTTGTTTATTTATTTATTTTAGTCGCTCTCTCTGTGACTCATTCTAAAACCTCAGTCCATTTACCAGTGACGTTGATGGCATAATGTCAGTGATAATCTCTGTAATACAGCTCCATTTAAGCACTATGACCTTCATGACTAACCTTTATATTTGGCCTCCTATTAAAAATGTAATAATACATCCCCATAGCGATAATAATACACTCACATTTATACAAGGCCTATAGCCAAGTACCTGATAGAGACCTGTAGCTACATACCAGGTTGCAACCTGTAGCTAAGTTAAGACCTATACCCAAGTATCAGTTGAGACCTATAGCTAAGTACCAGGATGAGACCTATCACTAAGTACCAAATTGACCTATAGGTAAGTACCAGATTGCAACCTATAGCTAAATACCAGATTAAGATCTATAACTAGGTATCAGATTGAGACCTGTTGCTAGGTACCAGATCAAGATCTATAGGTAAGTACCAGATTAATA
The DNA here is from genome assembly GCF_015220715.1 of Pygocentrus nattereri. NCBI lineage: Eukaryota > Metazoa > Chordata > Actinopteri > Characiformes > Serrasalmidae > Pygocentrus > Pygocentrus nattereri. The sequence goes on along the minus strand of NC_051229.1, from coordinate 16,216,056 downwards.
CCTATAGCTAGGTTCCAGATTCAGACCAATGGCGAAGTACCAATTTGATTTAAGAGACCCTTATTAGTCCCACAACAGGGAAATTTCACCTCTGCATTTAACCCATCCATGAAGTGAGACACAACATACACACAAGGGAGCAGTGAACACACTTGCCCGGAGCGGTGGGCAGCCCTAGTTGGGGTATTAGGTGCCTTGCTCAAGGACACCTCAGTCATGTACTGTCGGCTCTGGGGACAGTTCCCTAACTCCCAGCCTACGACTACCCCTACACTGAGACCTTGAGACCTACACTGTAAAAACAGCTTGTCGGATCAACCTAAAAATTATTTTATGTGGTAACAAGCAAGTAAACTACTTTTATTCAACTCAGAAAATTACAGTGATTAAAATAAATGTTTATTCAAAGTATTTATTTAGTAATACTAGAATAGGACTAGTTAATTAGCTTGTTGCCACATTAAGTAATTTTTTAGGTTGATCTGACAAGCCTTTCTTACAGGGTATAGCTAAATACCAGTCTGAGACCTGTAGCTAAGTACTAGTATGAGACGTATAGCTAAACACACACAGGGTAACAATAAACACTAATATGATATAGGTTATATATAGTGCTTCATAGTTATCTTTTTTCACTCAAAAAAAGTTGTCAGTGGGTTACCAGCTGGCAGGCTTTTTAGCCAAGATTTTAGAATCAATATATTTTGCCCTACAACCTTTGGAGGTGTGGTATCACACTTTTTATCCAGACATTGGTTGGTGTGTGTTTTATTACAGTGTCATGGTGAAATGCTGTTTTGCTGTATTTTCCTTTCAAATAAAGGCATGCAGTTCACCAGGCTGTTGGGATTTTCTTCTCATTTCTACGTCACAGCAAAATAGAACCTCGACCCCCCCCATTAGAATAACCACACCCATCAACTTCACTTTCACCACCACCTTCTTACCGTATTCGTAAACAGGATTTCACAGCAAACACTATTTCATCAACACCATTTCCTAAACAAGAATTAATGTGCCATCATCAGATGTCATGTTTGCAGTGAGCCATGTTTTAAGCCCTACATTGTACAGGCAAGTAAACCCCTGATTAGTTTCTGTAACTGTTGCTTAGGGGAGGCACTAGCCAATCGTCAGTGGCACCTGCCATCAGCATCTGCTGCTCACTTTCTACTGACAGATGCCAATGAGAGACTGAACACTCTCTCGTTCTGTGTCTCAGCGCCCCGGTCAGCATTTTGCCTTTACTATATTAAATTAAAGCCATATCAAGACCACAGTAAGCCACAGTAGACCACTTGTGGTTTTAAATTTACAGAAAGATAGACAGTCAGTCTTTTAGATAAATAGCAAATGCTAATGTTGTGTTACCTCTGTGTTAGTCTTTTTTTTAAACCTCATGTCTTTCAGCTCAAAAACAGTGAATTTATGAAGAGGTAGGAAACTGATTCCAAGCATGATAAATTACAACCTTGTTTCCAAAGAAACTGGGACTCTTAATGTTAAATTTTAATAAAAAACAGAATGCAATGATGTACAAAACATTTAAACCCTATATATAATTGAAAATAATACAAAGACAACATATTAAATCTTAAAACTGAGAAATTGTATTGTTTTTGAAAAATATATGCACGTTCAACACATTTGATGCCAACAACCCATTTAAAAAAAGTTGGGAAGGGGCATGTTTGCCACTGTGTTTCATCACCTCTTCTTTTAACAGCACTCTGTAAGCGTTTGGGAACTGAGAAAACCAACTGCTACAGTTTTAATAGTGAAATGTTTTTCTCATTATTGCTTGATATAGGATTTAAGCTACTCAACAGTTCAGGGTTTCCTTTGCCATATTTTAGTTTCATAATGTGCCAAATGTTTTCAATGGGTGACAGGGCTGGACTGCAGGCAGGCCAGTTTAGCACCCAGACTCTTTTACTGCAAAGCCATGCTGTTGTAATAAGTGTAGAATGTGTTTTGGTGTTGTTTCACTGGCCTTCCTGAAAAAGACAAAACCTGTATATATTGTTCAGCATTAATGGTGCTTTCTCAGATGTGTATGTCACCCATGCCATGTGCACTAATGCTTCCCCCATACCAAACGAATGCTTTAATACAGTGTGCTGATAGCAAGCCAGATAGTCCCTCTCCTCTTTAGCCCAGAGGATGCCGTGTCCATGATTTTCAAAAAAATAATTTCAACTCATTCAGCAATTTTAAATCGGACCACTGGACACTTTTCGTCTTTATCCGTCTTTAAATGATCTCAGGCCCAGAGAAGGCGGTGGCGTTTCCAGTATAGAATCATGCCTCTTTTAAAGTGCCACTTTAGGAACTGCAGGTCATGACCAGACAATATTGGTTTTTGCCCTTGTCCCTTGATTTTCTAAATCTTTTGATGATGTTATGTACCGTAGAAAATAAAAACCACAATTTTTTTGCTATTTTATGTTCAAATGCGCTATTTTTTAATTGTTGCATTATTTGCCTGAGTAGTCTATTACAGAGTGGTAGAACCCTTATCATCTTCACCTCTGAAACCGCTTTACTGCTCTTTTCATACCCAGTGTTGTTACTGACCTGTTGCCAATTAACCTATTTCTTAGCATTACACAACTTAAGCAGTCTTTTGTTGCCCCTGTGCCAAGTTTTTTTGAAACATGCTGCTGGAATCAAATTCAGAATGGACATGTATTTTTCAACATACAATAAAATTTCTAAGTTTTGACATTTGACATGATGTTTTCGTGCTATTTTCAGTTAAATGTAGGGTTTAAATGAGTTGCACATCATTGCATGATGTCTTTATTTACATTTTTGCGCAGTATCCCAACTTTTTTAGAAAATGATATTTTTCGTATCGCATGTCATACTATACTGTCTCACAATGTTTAGGTCCACTGCAGCCATTTTAACTACATACAGCAGCGCAGTGACAGAGTTGGCCAGTGAGATTTAAATATAGAATCAACTTTAATTTATAGAATTAAACCTTTTTTCCCCACTCACCGTAATGTCTTTCAAAGAGCACAAGGAAGTATATTAAACTGAGAAAAAATGAGTAAAATTGTAGTGGTTGTGTAGTGTAGTGGGTAACACCTCTGCCCTCTACGCTGGAGACTGGGATTCAATCCCCTGCCTGGGTCAGCTCCCTACACTATACAAATAATAGTCCTTGGGCAAGACTCCTAACCCTACCTTTGCCTACCTATGTAAAAAAAATGATCCAATTGTAAGTCGCTCTGGATAAGAGCATCTGCCAAATGGTATAAATACTCCTTTAACGTACGTTAAAAGATTTTTTTTCTCTCATTTTTGCCCTCTGCTGTAAAGTGACCATTATAGAGGACAGTGAAGATATGAGATGCTTTTGTAATCAATTAGAGCACTAAGCAAAATGTTGAGTCAAACTAATAACACATCAAGAGTTTGTTGTTAACTATAACATAATCACTATTTCTCTCAGTGGTAAGCAGACTGTAGCCAGACATCCCATCCATACAAAGTTGAGCAGGAACCTCACTGATTGGGCAGTTGTAGCAGTTAATGGATATGTGTTTAGCAGATGTGAGAGGGAATCTTCACTCTCAGATCCATAATTGCATTTTTGGTTATTATGAACGTTCTGGAAGGTATCAAAGGGTTTTAGATTACAGATAAGGTTAAAGCCTGCTGTTACTATTTCCTGCTGGTCCACATATATCCTGCAGAGTGGAAGCTAATTTGCCTGGAATCAGAGTGTAGCAGGGTGTAGCAGCCTTTCTGAATGGTCAGATAACCTAACACTACCACGACTTGATTGTTGTGATTGGTTCAGCATGGTGGTCTCCAATCCAATCAGTGGCTTAGGGGGATTTTCTGCTACTGTCTGGTTCCGGCCAGGAGGCTAATGGTATCCTACTGAGTTTCTGTGAAATTTTAGCAGCTCTAAGTGCCAACCGAACCTGCTGCTAATGGCATAACAGCCCTGTAGTGAAGGAGAGTAATGTTCTTAAGGTTGTAGACTCTGAGTCAGCAGAGGAAATGCAGACAGTGATGGATTCATGACACATTCAATATGTGGGTGCCAGCTTAGAGAGCTGACTTAATTGGGCTTTGACCTCCAGTAGACCTTCAGTTAAGGAGTGTTTCATCTGCCTGTTATTGTTAATGAGAAGATCATGTTTGTGACATCATTATGTTGTAGCCTCTGTTGATGAATCTTGAAAGTGATCATCATCTCATTCTTCTGCCCTAACTTTGTTCTTCTGTTATCCTTTTTTGAAAACCAACAAGGGCAGGACAGGAGTCTGTGGTCGAGGGAGCAGCTGTCTCTCTCTCTCTCTCTCTCTCTCTCTCTCTCTCTCTCTCTCTCTCTCTTTCTCTCTTTCTCTCTCTCCCCCTCCCTCCCTCCCTCCCTCCCTCTCTTTAGTGTGAATCAGGCGACCAGGTGGTTGAAAATGGTTCATGTCTCATGAGACTAGTGAGAGAGTGAGCAAGAGAGACAGAAAGAGAGAGCGAGTGAGGAGGGTTTGTAGGACAGCTATATCCTACTTTCTATGGCCTAGTTAGGAGAAATGAAAAATCACCAGGGGGAACTGGCAGCCCCTCGTTTGGGGGATTTTTTTTCTTTTTGCACTTTACATAGTTAAAAATAAGCCAGTCTCTCTCAAGACTCTCCAAGTGGCAGGGACCTTTGTGAGGTGTCCTTTAATTTTTTTTTTTTCCCTCAGCTGTGGAATGTGTGTGAGTGTGTTGTGCTGACAAACCTCAGGAAGATGTTGAGGTCTGAAGCTCATGACTGTGATGGTTGTAGAGGACAAGAGAAAAAGAGAGAGGGAGAGAAGTATGATATGAGGGATAGAGCAAATTGCTGGCGAGCTTTGTGAGAAAAGAGGAAGAGAGCAACCAGGAAGAAATAGAGGAGAGAGTGGGAGAAAGAAAAGTGATAGATGAGTAGAAAGAAAAGTGAGTGTGAAAGAAAGAATGGCATGGAGGAATAAAGAGATAGAGTGATAGGTTTTCTGGCAAGCTTTAAGAAAGGGTGAGAAAAGAGGAGAGAAAGAGAAAAGCGATGGGGAGAAGAAAAAGTTAAGAGAGACAGAGAGAAAGAGAGATGAGTGTAATAGGAGGATACAAGGGGTGCTTTTGTGGAAAGAAGGGGGTGAGAGATAAAAGAACAGAAAGAAAAGAATGAGTATAGGAAGGATGGAATGGTATGCGATAAAAGAAAGAGGAAGAGAGGGAGAGAAAAAGAGAAAATGTAAGAAACAAAAAGGCATAAAGAGAAAAGGGGGAGAGAGAAAGAGGCAGAGAAAAAAGTGAGGGGGGAGAGAAGAGAACATGAAAGAAAGATGTTATCGCATGAAGGTATAGAAAGAATTGAGATAGGGTTTGGCTTTAAAAGATTGAAAAGGGAGAAAGAGAAATGGTGGAAGAGAGAAAAGAGTGAGAGAAGGTGAGAGCAGTATGGTATGTAGATAGAAGGGATAGAGTGATTGCAAGCTTTGAGAGAAAAAGAAGGAAGAAAGAAAAAGAAGTGAAAGCATAAAAGACGGTATAGCATGAAGGCATAAAAAGATGATGGGCTGGCTGGTGAGCTTTGAGAGAGAGAAGTATGATAAAGATAGAGTATGATTTGCTGGCAGACTGTAAGAGAAGAGTGGAAGAGAATGATGTGAAGGTAGAAGAGAGTAATTTGCTGTTAAGCTTTGAAAAAAAGGAGGATACAAAAAGAAAAACAGGGTGAGAAACAGAGGGAGAGAAAGGGAGAAAAGACACAGGGAGAAGAAAAAAGGTTAGGAAGAGAGATCGTGAAAGAAAGATGGTAAAGCATGAATGCATCATAAAGTGGATAGAGTGAAGGGTTGACTGGCGAGTTTTGAAAGAGAGAGAGAGAGAGAGAGAGAGAGAGAGAAGTAGGATAGCACTGGCTGCCTTCTGCAGCCCTTTCATGTTGTATGCATGGCAGGCAGAAGGCCTTTAATGCCCGTGTCCTGGCTTTGGGTCATCCACTGAGACTGACCCCTCCTCAGAGCTTTCCTTTCTAAAAAGAGCAGAGTAAACAGCGCACATAGAGGACAGTAAGGTTTTAAGAGTGAAAAAGCAATTATGTAATCATTTTTAATCACATAGAAATGCGTAGAAAATTGGATGGGACAGCACTTCCGGGCATTATGCCCCCCTACCCCCACCCCCCACCCCACCCCCTGTCCTTCACAGACTTATTTCGTTGATTAATCGGTAGTGAATGTACATCCAACTACAGCTTATATGTAATAACAAAGGGGAACGATTGCAATTTTGCTGGTTCTTCGTTTTACAACACTGTTTTTGGTGTATAAGCAATTAAGGAAGAGCAGAACTGCGTATGTGGAAAGTGGACCGGCAGAGCGGCTTGTGTGTGCACAGATGGGGCTGTGAGTCATTAATTTCCCTGCTTATTTCTCCTAAATTATATTTGAAAGGAGAGCGCTGTTATCCTAACTATAGTATCAATAAGCATATGTTCTGCCCAGGGGGCATTGACACAATTTCTATCCAACTTTAAGAGAGGTGTAGTAGAGTAAGCTGTGCAGTTCCCTTCAAATGAAACAACCTGACAGGACATGAGGTCACGCTTATGAAACATTTTGTATCTATTGCTCAAGTAAGAGGCTACATCTGCATTTTACAGTGCCCCACCCCCTCCTTCATAAAGATCAGGGCTTATGGACAAACTAGTGCGGTTAATATTGCTGCAATATTATGATTGAGTATTATATTATGCAATTATGCATAGTATAATTGTATTATATTGGGTGATCCACTGAGACTGACCCCTTCTCTGGTCAGTGCCTTTTCATTGTATTATATTATACAACCCTCTCCATGGATCACCACCTTATCGTGGTGGAGAGGTTTGTGTGCTTGAAGGACCCTAGGAGCTATGTTGTCTGGAGCAAAAGCTCCTGGTAGGGTCTCCCATGGCAAACTGGTCCTAGATGACAGGCCAGACAAAGTGTGATCCATAACCACCCCTATGAGGACAACAAAGCAGGACTTGTGTACCCTGCCCGGATCAGGGTTACCGGGGCCCCACCCTGGAGCCAGGCCTGGGGGAGGGGCTCGCCAACGAGCGTCTGGTGGCCGGGCATTCACTCATGGTGCCCGGCTGGGCCCAGCCCGAAGGAGCTACATGAGTCCCCCCTCCCATCGACCCACCACCGATGGGAGGGGCAGTAGTAGGGGTGCGGTGCATTGTGGATCGGGCAGTGTCCGAAGGCATGGGCCTTGACGTTCTGATCCTCGGTTGCTGAAACTGGCTTTTGGAACTTGGAACGTTACCTCACTGGCGGGGAAGGAGCCTGAGTTGGTGCGCGAGGTTGAGAGATACCGGCTAGATATAGTCGGGCTCACCTCAACACACAGCTTGGGCTCTGGGTCCAATCTCCTTGAGAGGGGCTGGACTTTTTTCTTTTCTGGAGTTGCCCATGGTGAGAGGCGGCGGGCAGGTGTGGGCTTTCTCATAGCCCCTCGACTCGGCACCTGTATGTTGGAGTTTTCCCCGGTGGACGAGAGGGTAGCTTCCCTACGCCTTCGGGTTGGGGAACAGGTCCTGACTGTTGTCTGTGCTTATGCACCGAACAGCAGTTCAGAATACCCAGCCTTCATAGAGTCCTTGGAAGGGGTGCTTGAAAGTGCTCCTCCTGGAGACTCGATTGTCCTACTGGGGGACTTCAACGCTCACGTGGGCAACGACAGTAAGACCTGGAGGGGTGTGATTGGGAGGAATGGCCTCTCTGATCTGAACCCGAGTGGTGTTCAGTTTTTGGACTTCTGTGCAAACCGCAGTTTGTCCATAACGAACACCATGTTTGAACACAAGGATGTCCATAAGTGCACATGGCACCAGGACACCCTAGGCCGCAGTTCAATGATTGACTTTGTAGTCGTGTCAGCGGACTTGCGGCCATGTGTACGGGACACTCGGGTAAAGAGAGGAGCTGAGCTGTCAACTGATCACCACCTGGTGGTGAGTTGGATCAGGTGGTGGGGGAAGATGCCAGTCAGACCAGGCAAACCCAAACATATAGTGAGGGTTTGCTGGGAACGTCTGGCAGAAGGACCTGTCAGATTGACCTTCAACTCACACCTCCGTCAGAACTTTGACCAGATATCGGGGGAGGTGGGGGACATTGACTCAGAATGGGCCATGTTCCGCTCCTCCATTGTTGAAGCGGCTGACTGTAGCTGTGGTCGCAAGGTAGTTGGTGCCTGTCGGGGCGGTAATCCTCGAACCCGGTGGTGGACACCCCAGTGAGAGATGCCGTCAAGCTGAAGAAGGAGTCCTACCGGACATGGTTGGCCTGTAGGACACCAGAGGCAGCTGGCAGGTATCGACAGGCCAAGCGATCTGCGGCTTCAGTCGTTGCCAAGGCAAAAACCCGGGTGTGGGAAGAGTTCGGTGAGGCCTTGGAAAGTGACTTTAAGTCGGCTCCAAAAAGATTCTGGCAAACCATCAGGCGACTCAGAAGGGGAAAGCAGTGTGCCACTAGCACTGTATATAGTGGAGATGGTGTGCTGCTGACTTCGACTGAAGACGTCATTGGGCGGTGGAAGGAATACTTTGAGGACCTTCTCAATCCCACCAACACGTTCTCCAGTGAGGAGGCAGAGTCTGGGGACACGGGAATAGGCTTGTCCATTACTGAGGCCGAAGTCGCTAAGGTAGTTAAAAAGCTCCTTGGCGGCAGGGCTGCAGGGGTGGATGAGATCCGTCCCGAGTTCCTCAAGGCTCTGGATGTTGTGGGGCTGTCTTGGCTGACACGCCTTTTCAACATTGCGTGGACATCAGGGGTGGTGCCACTTGATTGGCAGACTGGGGTGGTGGTGCCTCTTTTTAAAAAGGGGGACCGGAGGGTGTGTTCCAACTACAGGGGAATCACACTCCTCAGCCTCCCTGGTAAGGTCTATGCAAGGGTACTGGAGAAGAGAGTCCGGCTTATAGTCGAACCTCGGATTCAGGAGGAGCAGTGCGGGTTCCGCCCTGGTCGTGGAACACTGGACCAACTCTTTACCCTCTCCAGGATTCTTGAGGGTTCATGGGAGTTTGCCCAACCAGTCCACATGTGGATTTGGAGAAGGCATTCGACTGTGTTCCCCGGGGTATTCTGTGGGAGGTGCTTCGGGAGTACGGGGTACATGGCTCTTTGCTACGAGCCATTCAGGCCCTGTACAAACAAAGCCGGAGCTTGGTTCGCATGGCCGGCAGTAAGTCAGACTTTTTCCCAGTGAGAGTTGGACTCCGTCAGGGCTGCCCTTTGTCACCGATTCTATTCATAATTTTTATGGATAGAATTTCTAGGCGCAGTCAGGGGATGGAGGGTGTCCGGTTTGGTGACCTCAGGGTCACATCGCTGCTGTTTGCAGATGATGTGGTCCTATTGGGGACATCAGGCCGTGAACTTCAGCTTTCACTGGATCGGTTTGCAGCCGAGTGTGAAGCGGCCGGGATGAGGATCAGTACCTCCAAATCCGAGGCCATGGTTCTCACGCGGGAAAGGGTGGAGAGCCCTCTCTGGGTCGGGGATGAGCTCTTGCCTCAAGTGGAGGAGTTTAAGTATCTCGGGGTCTTGTTCACGAGTGATGGTACAAGGGAGCGGGAGATTGACAGGCGGATTGGTGCTGGGTCAGCAGTGATGCGGGCTCTTTACCGGTCTGTTGTGGTACAGAAAGAGCTGAGCCATAAGGCAAGGCTCTCGATTTACTGGTCGATCTACGTTCCCACCCTCACCTATGGTCATGAGCTTTGGGTAATGACCGAAAGAACGAGATCGCGAATACAAGCGGCTGAAATGAGTTTCCTCCGCAGGGTGGCTGGACTCTCCCTTAGAGATAGGGTGAGAAGTTCGGTCATCCGGGAGGGACTCGGAGTAGAGCCGCTGCTTCTTCACGTCGAGAGGAGCCAGTTGAGGTGGTTCGGGCATCTTGTTAGGATGCCTCCTGGACGCCTCCCTTGGGAGGTGTCACAGGCAAGTCCACCGGGGGGGAGACCCCGGGGAAGACCCAGGACACGCTGGCGTGACTATATCGCCCAGCTGGCCTGGGAGCGCCTCGGAATCCCTCCCAGGGAGCTAGTGGAAGTGGCTGGGGAAAGGGAGGTCTGGGCTTCATTGCTCAGGATGCTGCCCCTGCGACCCGAACCCCGGAGAAGCAGAAGATGATGGATGGATGGATATATTATACAACATTATGCCCTGCATCTGACCTGTGTGTGGTGCATTTTGATTTTTCCTTGCTGTTTGTATTTAGTGGCAGCTGCCAACTATCCTTATATGAAGATATTAGGTTTACTGTCCCAGGGACACGGGAAGGTGTATGTGAACCATGACGATGTGCAAAATGACCTTTTTTATTTCATTTATTCATAGTTAACATCAACCAGAATGTGCCCTGACATTACATAAAGTAGCAAAAGATCACATATAACTGACACATAAGACCGCTGATGAACAACCTGCTCTCTCTCCTTCTGGCAAGACTTCATGCAAATTAGTTGAGTGTGGACCAATCAACTCATTTGTTATGTATGCGGCACTGTAACCAACTTTGTCATTCCCATAAGCATGCGCTAAGGGTCAACACTGGAATGCACATAGAGCGGGAGATATAGCTGTCGATTTTTAAAAAAGAAAAACGTGGGGCAATGTGTTAAATTCGGTTTTTCAAGTGTAAATAATAAGTCACTTAGGCTCAGAACTACCATACAGCTCTACATACACTTTCCTTCATTGCACCTCAATTTTCTTGTGTTTCAGCTACACGACCCCCAAAGCAGCCAGGAGTTGTTGAAGTAAGCGATTCGGCTCACTGTAATATAAATTCAGCGTTAACTTAAACAGTGCATGGCTACTGCAGGTTTGGAAAATATGTACATAAAATTTAAAAATGCAAATTCCACTCTGAAACAAGCAAACATAGATCTTTACTATGTTTCATTTATTTTAAGCTTTTTTGCTGCAGCACCCTCAGCAACCCCTACTTCCCACATCTCTGTACAGTACAGAGCATGTGCATAATGGGCTGTTAATGAGCTGATTAGTTCCATCAGGTGTGTTGGGAGCAGGGAAAACACTAAAAAGCGCAGGGCAGTCAGCCTCCAGAACAGGGCTGAGAAACGCTGAATTAGAACGCATCTATTTGTTTTCAATAATGTAGCCTATTCATATATCTCTACAGTATACAGAGAATAGCCTAGTATACTTAGAAAAACCTACAACATAATGGCACTGTTGTCACCATTCTACAGCGCTCTTGTCGATAAAAATGTCTAGTGCAAAATCCTGTAAACCTGTTGTTTATTTTGCAAGCACATCACTTCATTTCATACAGTATATGTACACTGTTAAAGGAACAAAATGTGTGACGTATGATTTAACATATTGAGGTATATTAGGCCACTATTGGTTTTCTAGGCTTTTATTATACACAAGCATTACAGTGACATTTTTCCGTTGTCCTTGTATCAGTACTTTGTCATGCTGACTCATAAATATCACCTGAATGCATTAAATTAGTACGAGTCCAAACTACAAATCTTGATCACTGTAAAGGAACTGGTTTCAGTGACAAAACATGTTGTTTCTTAGTGTCCTTGTATGTGCTTCTCCTATTAGGCGTGCTTACCAAGCTGTGTGCCAACTTTTTTATACACCATGGCAGATGTTTTGCTGCTGATATCACTAAACAATCTGCCCTTATTTGAGAACATTAGTTCTGAGTTCATACTATCAATGTAAATGGCTCACGGAAGCCAAAAGGTTATGCCTTCATATGAGGACGTGAAGTTTCATTAGGTTAAAAATGCACTGCTGAATCAATAATATGATGAAGTCCAGCCTGCATTATTTTAACCAAAGTAATTAATTTGTGTTGGATTACATTAACACATTCATCAAAACATCCATAGAAGCACTCAACTGGGACAGTGATTGGTCAAAAAGCTCATTTGCATATTGCAGCCTTATGCAATATCAGTATGGCAGCTGTAAATATTGCTGTAATAATTCACATGTCACAGCTAATAAAAATGACTGATATCTTCTGGACATACTGAATATTACTAAAATCTAACCTTTCAGTGAAGTACAATTATTTAAAGCAAAACTCTTTAAAACTCAAAAGTATTTAAAACTATACCTAAGACAATTTTTAATAAAGCCTATAACACTGCAGAGGTGAGGCAGTTCATAGTGGATGGGGTCATAGTCCTTGAATGGGGTTCAAATTGTCATTCAGACACCATGCTTGATCAATATATAATGCAAATTCATTACTGACATTCACAATATCAGTAATGAGTCTAGACTTATAGCTATTAACTCAAAGTGACTGGAGGCCCATCTGCAGTGCAGTGACGGAGTGTTTATGTGTCTGTAGGTGGCAGATTTAGAGGCTCATGGGGGTCAGGGCCCCAGTGATATGCTGAAGGATGAGCTCACCCAATCCCTGGAGGAACTGGAGGCTTTACTCAAGGCCAAAGATGAGGTAAGGAGAAAGAGTCAGGTCACATTGTAGAAGCACAGCACAACACAGCATTAGGGCGGTCCTCTTTGTGTCCTCTTCAATGGTTATTGAGAGATGAACTGTCCCCCTCAGTAATTTTAAATTTTAAATTTAGCTGGTACTACTCCACTAATTCTGAGGCCTTGTTTCTTAGCAATAGCTAAGAAGCTAGTTTAGTAAGCCTGCCTGCTACATTTATTTACATTTATTTAAACCTAGAAAAAAGCTTCTACATCTAAAAGGGTACGTCTCTGTCTGCATGACACCTGGAATTTCTAACTAGTGTCCAGTTTTGAGCTCCCTTGTCCAGTGCCTGGTTGGTACTGCGTACTGGTCTAAACACCTATATCCATACTGGATGGATGAATGGATGGATATGTATTTCAGTTGTTTAACACATCACTTATGTAGGTTCTAGATACTTGATCAACTGTTATTGTCATTCTGATTCTTGCATCTGGTTTTATCCATGAACTCCCATAATGGGAAAAGGCTTGCTGGTTAGCAGTATATTGTTTTAATAAATACAATGATATGAATTGCATGTAATGATTGCTGAGGTTGATGAACAATTTTATATAAAAACTATTGTTAGTCATGGCAGTAGAGAAGCCAGTTAACGTGTTATTATGCATAATAACATGTTATTATGTGGGGGGTGGTAGTTCAGCATGTTTATTTAAACATAATTATAGTTATTTGAAGTGTATAAGTTAAATGGGAGGTCCTTCACAGGGATTTGGTGTGACATGCTTCATTTCACAAAAACTTACTTAGACTTGTTTATGGTGGTGGTAGCAACCAGATGTCCACCTATAAAAGCTCCCTCACAAAAATGTATTGCATGAAATAGCTGGATATATACTGTCTGATGTCTGAGACACTGCTTTACACCTGAATGTTTTGATAATCCTTTTATTGTAATCCATTGTTAGGGGACTTTTTTTCAGATTTTCCACTATTTTACCGTCATATACACACACACATGCTCTTTCCAAGCCGCTTCTCCCTCAGGGTCGCGGTCCATCATAAACATTACATATAAAACATGTAGGTTCACTGTTGGTTTTGGATAATGAACAAAATGACTGTCTTTGTGTTTTAGACAGGGCGACCCTGGTTCTTATCACCACCAATGTAAAGAAATCTGTAACTTTCTCTGCAATGGACCATTTTACATCAAACCTCTCTAGATGGCTTGTTTACAATACAGTAATGAATTTTTTTGAACATTTTGAAAACATTTAAAGAAGAATGTTTAAGAATGTTTTACTTATTGAATAACCTTTTCACAGCACATTCCTAATGTAATCGTTAATGCTAATAATTAGTATAAAAAACCTGTCATGAGCAGTGCAGTATGTACAGTGTGTATACTTCCAGTCATTAAACCTATGACCCTGGTTGTAAATAACTATTATTTTTATAATCAGTTAATCTGTTGATTATTACTTGGTTACTCCACTAATTACACTATTATGTTTTCTGCGGTTTCCTCTCACTTTGCATCATCTGCTGCCAAGTTCCATTTAGCTGACCAATTTCTGCTTTCATAGGCCAACCAAACAGTAGAAGCCTTATTTCCCCCTGTGCTGTCTGTTGTGTATTGTAGTCTGACGTATTGTAAATATCTATCATATGAATATTATAGAGCATGTAGAGAACTCTGATTGTTTCATTTGTTGCTGCAAACAGAGCTTCAGCATCTTCCCATAATGGACATTCTATTTACAAATCATTGTAGCCCTACTACTCATACAGTTTTCCTCGATTTAGTGATGGTCTGAGACAGTTCTAGTTCTCTGTTTCTGTTTCAGGAAATCCGCATTCTTCAAGCAAAGAAGTCCAACTTCCATGAAATGGAGCAGGAGAGAGAAGAAGCCATTCATAGACTACAGGTGACTAAAAGTCTCAGCAGCAGTACAACACTGCCATAACAACCCATTTGGCCCATCACTTAGAAACATGATTCAAAAAAAGCACAAGAGCTAGAACACTGGAATTAATGTAGAGTAATTAGCTGACTTAGGTGCTTTTAAAAGTATAAGTATTGGTATCTAGATACTGGTCTTGGTATTGTTCAGCATTGGAAATTCGGTGACTGTCCCAGCACCCAGCGTTCTGTGTCTGAGGTGTCTGGAAGTGCAGTCTTTCTTTAAAACTAGGGTGGCACTGGTCAACACTGGCCATCCTTTCTTTCTGTCCTGGTAAAAATGGGTTGCACGAGATAGAAAGAAGAACTACAGTTGAGTAAATAATATTGTTATTCTGTCCAGGAGCTGGAGATGCGTAACATGGACCTGGAGCGGAGGGTGCAAAACTCTGAGCAAAGCCTGGCCTCTACACTAGAGGATCGGGACCGCGTGGATAACGAGGTCCAGAGGGTCATCCAGATACTCGACGTCAAAATCTTCGACCTCAACGACCTCCGACAGAGTCTGGTCAAACTGCTGGAGAAATAGAGTGAGAGTGACCTTCTCACTGACCTGCAGGAGCTGAGGTCTAGAAGACAATGGTGGTCCAGCCCTCAGCCTCAGCTCAACAACCTGGCTCCAGAACATAGAGGGGCAGTCGATCAGGAGGCGCCACATTGCAGCATGTAGTGTAGCTATGCTTTTCAAATAGAGAATGGAAGAGGCTAAGATGTGCTAGTTAACACACTTTCTTCAGTTTTCTTTGCCGTTTTCTCTCAATTTTTCCGCACTAAGTTGCAATTTCCGTTAACAGATTAGCAATAAGTCAATCTCAGTTTAAGTCAGTATTAAGTTAATAATGACAGGGGGGAAAGTACTATTTTTGATACAGTGTGTGGAGCATGACCATAGTGGAATTAAAGAGCCAGACTACAAGTTACGTATTAAATTACATTGTCAAAGATGTAAACAATGCACATTTATACAGTAAGGATGGTAGAACTAATCAGTATCATGGTACTATTTTAGAATCCTTTCTTAAAGAAATGGCACAGACTAGCAAACAACTAACATGGAATAACACAACTGTCTATGGTTGAGCACAAGCTAAGCATACTGAATCTCTTTATTACTTCATGAGATTCAAGTTTATATGAACTCATAAATTCAAGAGATTAATTTGAAAGATTAATGAGTGAGTGTACCACATGGATGCGGCTTCTTCGCTCAGAAGATAAGCAGTGCTAGAGCTGGAGACACGTGTATACCAAAGACCAGCGGAACGGTCACTGCTCTACTGAGGGCAGCACTGCTCGATTTGATTGCTTATTTGATGGTATGGACTGTATTGAAAATAGCTGTGATCACACATTGGTGGGATGTGGAACCCAATAATGTCATGATGTCCCAGTAATGTCAATAATACTACTACTAATAATGATATAATTTGTACTTACCTTTGTCAAAAACATAACTTGCCTAACATTATACTGGGAACTGAAGAGTGTATGAATAGTGTAAATAGTATTACCATACAAAAGTGTTATCATTTGGAAAAAATATAATTTACTGATAATGCAATAAGCTATTACACCAGATCAACATGAAAATGTAATTCCCAACAATGGAAAACAGTGTTACATTCAGTATAAACAGTTAATGTATTGTATTACAATATTAAGAGTTATTGCATTGTTTTTGACTAAGTGCAAAACTTACTCATTTTATTACAAAATCTGGAATATCGTACATTATTGGGGTCATAATGATACAGAAGTTTATAGTTGCATTTATAGAAATTTATTAGATAGAAAATACGCAATTCATTTGTTATTCTGACAGGTTCTTGTAGGTTAAGCTATAACTAAAGAAGTAATAAGTATAAGTTAAGAATCATTTTCACCATTCAGGAATGCAAGCTTTGGCTTGGATGGGTCGTGTTACAGTGACTTGCTTTTGCAGCTAGATCGTAGGGCTTCTATGCATTGAGTTATGATGCCATAGGCCTTGTATGACCAAGGTTGCATGGTTGCATATCGGTCGTAGCTTCAGAAAACCTATTCAGAGCCGTGCTTCATGTATTTGTAAATGTGAACATATGTGATGGTGAAATGGCTTTAAAACGTGGAGTAAAATGTTCTGTACCAGTGTTAGAGAGCCTGCAGCCAATACAAGATCTTAAGAGGATATCAACATTGCAAATGCAGGTCTCAAAGTAATACATTAAGCTAACCTGCTGTTAACAACCATGTGCCACTTCAGTATCTTGTATAGGGTTTAATTACCCTAAGGGATACAGCTACCAATTCTCAGCAACATATCAGGACTTTCTGCAGCTTCTTGTTGACCAACGTCCTATTCGTAAGTTAAAGGCCTTATTTTGGTACAGGTGTAGAAGGTGCAAGTACACATTTCCACAATGTCACACTTATTTTTCATATTGTGGCCTATGGTTCATAGCCAAGTGAAATTTTGTTGCGCTCTTGCAAACTGCACTATAAACAGTACTGAACATATAGAGCATATTATATACATTCAGTTTTACATTTTGCTGCAGTTATTTTAAGGCAGCCATTCTGCTCTGGCCTTGAATAGTATCAGTTAACACCTCTCAGTTAAGGTACTAGTTTCTATGCTGAACCTGTGCACAGTTTCCATTCATTAAAAAAAATAAAAACTTTATGCCAACTTTAATTTGACTGGGGTGAATTTATCTTCCTTCTACCTATGAAGTAAAAGACTCAGAAAAAGGAAATCAGACATTTCAGAACTGAAAATTTCTTTTAATGTGTTATTGGTAATAAACATCGCCCTTGAATAAACAAGTTATTGAAGTGCATATTAGCGCTACAGTTTACTTCAGCTTCTTCTTGGGGCGCAAGTTATTGGTGTGTCCACACTTCTTCTTACGGCAGTTGACGGCACGAGGATGAAGACGTGCGTAACACCTGAAGAAAAAAAAAAATGTTATCCGTCAATTGCTAGTGTGCAAACAAGAAGCAAAAGACTACAGATTAACTTTGAATTGTAGCCCGGTTATGGATATGGAATACACAAATGCCTTGCATCTTATCTATTCTAGTCTATCACAGTGTTCAGAATAATTCACTAAACTCCTAGATCATCCATTATATAGTGACCTGGGACTGATTTTGTGCACAGTTGAAAGGGGAACCAATTTTTCCAAACATTCCATTAAGTGGTTAAGATGTAAGCAGTCATTCAGAGTGGCCTGGTGTGAAATGCTATATACTCTTCTCTACCACAGTACATTTCATATTAGACCACTCTGAATTACTGTTTATCACAACGACAATTTTACTAAATTCTGTAAAATCTGAAGAATTCCCCTTTAATCTCTTGCTGCTAGCCTACCTTAACCCTTTAACACTCTGCTTAACCATTTGGTAGAGCACATTTAGAGTCACTATATATGTCACAAAGTGCCATCTCGACCATTTGGTAAATGTGAATATTTTTAATATTGTGGGATCAAAAAAAGAAAAATGTATTACTGCCCCTAACAAATAAATACAAAAAAATATATATATCCACTGCTTTTTTGTTGGTGAGGACATTAAAGGGTTAAAATGGCACTGGGGCATACATGACTTGAGTGTTTATGATGCAATACCAGAGGATGCTTACTTGCGGCAGATCATCTTCTCACAGTTGTATTTGTTAGCCAGCTGCTTGAGGGAAGGCTCAATGATACCTCCTCTCAGACGCAGCACCAGGTGGAGAGTGGACTCTACAAATAGAAAAATAATCAGTTTGCCTCCAGTGACACAATAATGCCGCTCTCAAGCTCATTATGATGCAACAGATGAAAAGGTTCCTCTCAGTCAAACTTTAACTGCCCAATTCAGCAGATACTCACATACCACGCAGTCTGCTAACAGTCTGCCAGTGAAGGATCTCCACCAGTTTTCTGTTAACAGACAAAATGACCTACAGGAAAAACACTCACCTTTCTGAATGTTATAATCTGACAGTGTGCGGCCATCCTCCAACTGTTTGCCAGCGAAAATCAGACGCTGTTGGTCAGGGGGGATGCCTGTGGAAACCGTACTGCGTCAACTCCAAGACTTTTAGGTAAGTGTATCAAAAGGTTCTCTGAAACTGATACCTTACCTTCCTTGTCCTGAATCTTAGCCTTCACATTCTCGATGGTGTCGCTGGGCTCCACCTCAAGGGTGATGGTTTTCCCGGTCAACGTTTTCACGAAGATCTGCATTTTGCTGTGAAGCATAAAGATTTATTTATTTAAAGAGACAAATGTCGCACAAGCCTAAAAAGCGAAACGTACAGATGAAGTAAAACGAGGCTGAAGTTGCCTTTCTGTTAGAATGTTCCCGTTCCACCGCAAACGGTACAGCAATACAACTGCCGCACCAGTTGTGGTGGAACGGACAAATTCGAACCAGAAGCGGGCGAACAGGACGCCAGATCCAGCTTTGTAAAAGTAGTGCCAAGTTTAAAAGACTTTAATAGCGGTTTATAAGCGTGGTTAAGCAGTTTTAAGCGAATTCCACATCTAGCTTAGCTTCCAGAAGCGACACGTTGTCATGTATGTCATAAGACGGCATCCGACAGCTCTTAATGTTCTTCAGAGATTTACGAAAACTGTTTATATGGGGTGACAGAGGTGTTAAGCGGGCCGAATGCCATGTTATAACTGCAGTTGTGATGCGCTTCGCTAGCACGCTGCTAACACATGGCGCCTTTACCCGATGAGCCGAGCGGTCTGTGGACTTCAGCTCCGTATCGCTCCACAGTGCCTACAATACCCCACACAGTGTCACCGTAACTAACTAGAACGACCGCTAAAATGTTTATTATCACATACTGTGCTGAATAACAGTCAAATATAAACTATAATGAGAGTATTTTCTGCTACTTTAGGGGCTGAAAAGTCTCACCCACCCCGTCGCTGCTGGCCTCGGCGGAAAAAGACCGAGGGCTGCTTTCCGCTTTGCTGTTCTCTGCTCGGCTGCTGAAGACGTGTTCGCTGCCACCTGCTGCACTGGAGAGTAAATACAGCCATACAGACTCGGTGAACTCGGACAGCCGATGTTACATTTACATTTTTTTAATTATTCACAGTTATATCTGTTATTTGGTGGATCTGCGTGAACACTTTCTTGCTTATGTTAAACTGTTCGCTAAGCATTTGCTAAATAGCAACTACGCTTGAAAACTAAAAAGAAATGTTATGGGTAGAGAGGTAAAACTGACCAAAAAAGTGACTGTAAGGCTAATTGTGGCTAAAAATGATCTGAAACGTTTCACCGACATCAAGCCTTCAAGATGAGTGTTTTTAAATGAAATAATCTGATATTGATCACACTGTTGATGTTTTTCGTGCGACATCTACTGTCCGAATAATGTCATTGCAAGTGAATTGTTAGGATCATATCTGTTTTTGGTGCTGCGTTCGCTGCTGAAACTCGCATGTTGTGGATTTCTGTTTTTAAAAAAATGATTCTAGCTATGAAATAGTTGTCATCAAGGGCCAAAAACGGTGTCGTCCCTGGGTGGGCTCGAACCACCAACCTTTCGGTTAACAGCCGAACGCGCTAACCGATTGCGCCACAGAGACATGGAAGCCACCTCGGAAATGTTTTCATGTCAATGTCTTGCTGCATGAGTGGCTGTGAGGGAGAGTCGAAATATTGGCACTGTTATTTTACACTGTGAAATTGATTCTAGTCCCTTCGACCTATTTTAGTGTCATCTCATATAATCACTGAGAACTGTTTCAAAAATATGCTTGTTAAATTAAAAATTTTCTTTTGATAAAGTACATTTTTATATTTTAAATTACAGAAATTAGACCAGGTAGATGGTTTAGAGACTGATCCAAAGCATTTACTGTTAACTACCTTACTCAGTATTTAATATCGACGCTTGTTTGGAGGCTCAATACGTTGAGCAGCAGCGGTCAGAAATAGCCTGAACATCACAGAGATGTGCATCCAGAGAGAAGTGAGTTCTACTGACGTCCAGAGAGGCCATATATCATTTTCTGGACTGTTATCTTAAGATCATGACTTTTGAATTTGACTTTTGTTATCTGGAGTTGACAAGGCAAATAAGTTTTTAATAAATAACAGTCCAGAAAAGTATAACTAATTCGGCCTTGTAATTGTGATGTCCATTTGGGATGGAAATAAAATGAAAGTGTAGCATCTGTCAAAGAGAAGGTGACGCACACATTAATAGATTTGCAATAAATAAACATCTAAATAGTGATATACTTGCAGATTTGGTGTAATTAATAGCAAACTAATGGCTTCTGTATCATCAACTCTGCTACTGTCATCAGCTTTCCTACCTTATGTATCCTGTATTACTAAGACATTTTGATAATAAATTAATTAAATAACAAAACTGGAAGAAAATCTTGGAAAAGAAGATTATATCATCAGTTAAAAGGAAGATGAATTATCAAATCATGCCAAATCTCCTCTGCAAAGGGCCAGTGTGGCTGCGGGTTGTCCTGCTAACCAAGCAGGAGCACACCTGACCAATTGTTTGAAGACTAAGACCAAAAGATTAAACAGTGGAATCAGATGTGCTCGAAGTTGGTTAGAACAAAAACCTGCAGCCATATCAGCACTTTGTGAGTTAGACTGGGCCCCCCTGAGTTACACATTCTGAATTAGTGAGCAAATTATTTAAAGAACAAGTTTTAAAATGAAGGTTCAACTTGCTCAACACAACAGTGATGACGTTAGTAGTGGAAAAGTGCAGTTAGTTACTGATTATAATGAACTATGTTTGAATAAGTAGCAGTTGATTTATAAGAGTGTGAGACGTTTGAAAATGCACTGGAATCACACTTACATAATTGAGTGATAGTAGCAGGGCTGACATCCATGACTTCCATGGCTTGTGTGTCAAAATCCTGTAAAAATCTATAACATTTAGGTGCCGGAAATGGGCTCCTAAATTTATCTTAGCAACCTGTAAGGCAATTCATGGCTTTATATGTAATGAATGTGATGACAGTGAATGTTTTCTGTGTGGAGTTAAATGACTGGTGTTAAAATCAATTAGCTATGTTGTACTAGAGCCTATATCCACCACATCAATCACTAAATGATACGTAAAGTGCGCAGTTATCAATGTTGCTTTGGTTTTGTTCCAGTGAGGAGACCCAGTGGGTGCAGTGTTTTAGAAATCCATGAGACTGGGATTGTTCAGTTAATATATTTTATAATACTTTACAAATGAAATACACAGATAGCCACAAGCGTAGCAGAAAGGTCATATGTACAAAGAAAAGGCTCTTGAGCTGTGTTCTTCTCTGTCTAGGTGAATGTGTAAAATGGTAAAGAAACCAGTCCGTGTGTATTTCCAATTGTTCTCTTACAATAGTGCTTCCTAATCCTGCATTTTACAAACAGGTTTTTATAATCAGTAGTAGTCATGTTACACACTGCAAACCATTGTGCAACCACAAAATGCAGGATACCGAAGTACTGCAGCTAAGTTTACCCAAAAACACTGTGCCTTATTAATGAAAGTATTAATGTCTCTAGTAGTAACAGTAACGTCAGTGTCTTTTAAGAAATTATCTGAAAAAGCGCTTAACAGTGTTTCAGTGAAACCTAAGTTACACTTAATATCTATTTTCCAGTAACAGGTGCTATCTGCTTTTGGGCATTCTACTGCACACATTAGCTCTCTGACTGGCCAAGTTGTTTAGAACACAACTAGAAGTCATCATAGCCAGTTTGGAATCTAGGACAACTTTTCTCTTCTTCCAGGATGTCTGGTTCTCTTCCTCCTCTCCTTCATCTTCAGCCTCCTCTTCTGCCTCACTTTCATCATCACTGCGTTCGTCCTTTTCAAGCTGCAAGTTAAGAGGTTATAGATGAGGGAAATCAAGGTAGCATAAACATAAATAGAAATATAAACATAAACACACCTTTCCCAGAAAGAGGAACTTGTAGATCATGCGCATTATGAGCCAGGCCCAGAAGATGTGCAAGGCTTGCAGCACTAGCAGCAGAGCGTTGAAAAAGTAGTAACCCATGAAGGGCTGAAACACCTCCATTGACAAGATCAGAGTGGTATAGATTATCCTAAGAACAGCAAGAAATAAAACACAAGAAACCATTGAAATGCCAAAAAAAGACCACCAACAAATAGTCTGATGCCATACATTAAAACATTTATTAGCAATATACTAATATGTAATGTTTGTCTATAGATGAGCATTTAATCAAACATAATATGTAAAAAAAAGTATATATGTAATGTAGTAACATTGAAGTGCTGGCCCTTGGGTTAAAATACTAATTTATTAATTGTTTTCTAGCACAAACTAGTATGACAGAAGTCTTACTTGCTGGGGAACACGACCAGACGCGTCACCAGGAATACCACAGCAAAAACCACAAACAGTGAGTCACAGGTCTTTTTCCAGCTTGCATAGTTGAACATCTTTGCAGACTGTTGAGAGAGATAAAAATGTTAATTTCAACTAAACTAATTCCTGTTTAACTCAGCAAAGTATAATAAAGTACCCAAATCCTAGCATCCAAAATAAGTCTGTTAAGAGTCCAAAGTAAATTTGGAGCTCATGAGCCAGTGAAAATTCCTACCTCCAGTAGGAAGTCTGAGGAGTCATGGACAAGCATCACCAAAGTGCCAATGCGGATGTAGTTTGCACAGTACGAGAATCCAAGCAGGAAAATAGTAGCAATGTGATGAACAATCTGCTCTTTGAAATCCTAGAATAAAACACAGCTTTGATTAGGCATCAGTACTGAGCGAAGGGTGAATTGTGGACTGCCATTGTGTTTTAGGTGTATTAAAAACAATGCAACCTCTTACGAATTAATTTAATATGTTATTACACCCCGCAATCCCTGATGGAGAAGCGGCTTGGAAAATGGATGGATGGATGGATGGATCTTATTACACTATGTACTTTTAAACCCTGACTTAACTTACACTATATTTCCAAAAGTATCCAGTCACCCACCCAAATAATTGAATTCGGGTGTTCCAATCACTTCCATGGCAACAGCTGTATAAAACCAAGCACCTAGGCATGCAGATTGATTCTACAAACATTAGTAAAAGAATGGGTCGCTCTCAGGAGCTCAGTGAATTCCAGCGTGGTACCGTGATAAGTCCAATCGTGAAATTTTCTCACTAAATATTCCACAGTCAACTGTCAGTGGTATTAGAACAAAATGGAAGCAACTGGGAACAACAGCAACTCAGCCACAAAGTGGTAGGCCACATAAAATGACAGAGGATAGTGCGCAGATGTTTCCAGCTTTCTGCAGTTAATAACTACAGACCTCCAAACTTCATGTGGCCTTCAGATTAGCCAAAGAACAGTGTGTAGAGAGCTTCATGGAATGAGTTTCCATGGCCAAGCAGCTGCATCCAAGCCTTACATCACCAAGCGCAATGCAAAGCGTCGAATGCAGTGGTGCAAAGCGCCGCCACTGGGATCTAGAACAGTGGAGACGTGTTCTCTGGAGTGACGAATCACGCTTCTCTGTCTGGCAATCCGATGGATGACTCTGGGTTTGGGAGTTGCCAGAAGAACGATACTTGTCTGCCTGCACTGTGCAAAGTGTAAGGTTTGGTGGAGGGGGGATTATGGTGTGGGGTTGTTTTTCAAGAGTTGAGCTCGGCCCCTTAGTTCCAGCAAAAGGAACTCTTAAAGCTTCAGCACCAAGAGATTTTGGACAATTTAGTGCTCCCAACATTTTGGAAACATCTTGGGGATGGCCCCTTCCTGTTCCAACATGACTTCGCACCAGTGCACAAAGCAAGGTCCATAAAGACATGGATGAGTGAGTTTGGCGTAGAAGAACTTGACTGGTCTGCACAGAGTCCTTTATGCAATACACTGCTGACCAATATTCATTACAGACAGATTATTGTACTAAATGCAGTGGACTTACTTTTCTCTTCACGTCCACAGAGACGCAGAGCAGCAAGGACCAGTAGAATCCCAACTCTATCATGTAATACCAATAGTGCACTTTCTCAACTGGCTACAAAAGGAGAAACACAATTATTAGGTTAGATATCTTTACAATAGCAACTGTACCACTAGCTTGATCATGGTAAACATTCAGACTGAATAAATTGAGCATTTTGGGTAAACTGGGTAAATACATTATCATGTGAAAGAGTGCGATGACCAAAACCAAAAGCAGTCTGCCATTTTTCACATGCATAATGTGCGTCTGTCCTGCCTCTCATGTGGGTGTGTGAGATCTTATCAATTTGTAAAATGTAATACCTAAAACACATGCATTAACAAAAACAACCCCTTTTCCCATTAGCCATATAATGCATATCACTGTCTGCACTGCATTTATTATTATGATTTCCATCAGAATTAATGTAATTTCACTAGCAAAAATTTTGCTGAAAAAGGCTAGTGTTTGATTGGGCCTAGTGAGACTAATTTGCGATGCTAAATCTGTCAATAAAATTTTAGCTAAACAATCCTAGTCACAGACATGAAAACTCAAGTGCCAAGTTCCCTGTAGTGGGGCTCAGAGGCATAATTCCTAGGAAAAAGCTGTATGTGATTTTAACATGGATATTCTGATGCATTCTTGTGTGCTCTGAGACTAAAATCCGAGCCATGTCATGTCAAGAGGCTTTTATTGTCATTCCATCTATGTACAAGTACACACTGGAGTGAAATTACATTTCTCTAAGAAACAACACGGTGCAACATGAAACAGAATAAGCAGTACAAAGTGCAACGTGCAGACGTAAGTGCAAAAAATTAGACTACAAACAATACAATAAGTTCAAATAAATACAACAGACATTAGACACAGTAAACAGACAGGACAGTGCAGCGCTGACACAGCACTCATTTCTGAGCATGAGGTAGAGTTGTGACAAAGTGCAAAGATTATTTAACATGCTGTGATCTGTGAATATGTGAGCACAGCAGTTCCTGAGGTAAGATATACACGGTACTTGAGTAAACAAAGTGTAAACACTGTATTAGCAACAAGTTCCAGATAATGCAAAAGAGCATCAAAAGAGAAGAGTGTGTGAGTGTAGAATGTGTGTGTGAGGGGGGCTTTCAGTTCAGTCATTGTGAGTTCAAAAACCTGATTGCTTGCGGAACAAAGCTGTTGCAGAGTCTGGCAGTGATAGCAAGGATGCTCCAGTCTTTTGCTGTGAGAATAGTACGAGTGAGGGATGGATGGGGTCATCCAGCATGATGGTGGCTTTTCAGATACAGTGTGTGGTGTAGATGTCCATGATGGAGGGGAGAGAGACCCAGATTATCTTCTCAGCTGTCCTCACTACCCCTGTAGGGTCTTGCGGCCGGAGGCGGTGCAATTCCCAAACCATGATGATGATGCAGCTGCTCAGGATGCTCTCCACAGTCCACAATAGAACATGGTGAGGATGGGAGGGGGGAGATGAGCCTTCTTCAGTCTCCACAGGAAGTAGAGGCGCTGCTGGGCGCTCTTGGCTATGGAGTTGGTGTTGAGGGACCAGGTGAGGTTCTCTGTAACGTAGACACCAAGGAACTTGGTCCTCCTGTTGATTTCTACAGCAGAGCCAGTGATGTTAAGTGGGGGGGTGGACACCTCGCACTCTTCTGAAGTCAACAACCATCTCCTTAATTTTGTCCACACTGAGAGACAGGTTGTTGGTTCTGCACCAGTCCATTAGCTGCTGCACCTCCTCTCCGATATTGAAGACTTCTTTGGCACAGGGATGATGATGGTGGACTTGAAGCACATTCGAACGACTGCAGTGCTCAGAGAGATGTTGAATATGTCTAAGAGAACATCAGCCAGCTGTTCAGCACATTCTCTGAGCACTTTGCCTGGTAACCTATCAGATCCTGGGGCTTTTCATGTGTTGACTCTGTGTAGAGTTTTCCGCACATGAGCTGTGGACAGACACAATACCTGTTCATTTGGAGGAGGTGTGGTTTCCCTCACTGTTCAAGCACTTCAAATCAAACACAGAAGTTATTTAGCACATCTGGAAGGGAGGTATCACAGTTACAAGCAGGTGGAGGTGTCTTGTCATTGGTAATGACCTGGATGCCCTGCCACATGCACCGTGTGTCTGTAGTGTCTTGAAAATGTTCATGGATTTTCTTTGAGTAGGTGCGCTTTGCCTGTCTGATGGTCTGGGAAAGCTTGGCTCTAGTTATCCTGAGGCTTGCCTTATCCACTGACTTGAAAGCCTTGTCACGGGCTCTCAGCAGTGTGCACACCTCTGCAGTCATCCATGGCTTCTGGTTGGGGTGTGTAGTGATGAGTTTGGAGACAGTAACATCATCAATGCACTTGCTGATGTTGCCAGTCACTGATTCTGTATACTCCTCCAGGTTGATAGAGTCACCGGAAGTTGCTGCTTTTCTGAACATCTCCCTGTCAGTGTGCTCAAAACAGTCCTGAAGAGCAGAGATAGCTCCTGGTGGCCAGGTTCTCACTTGCTTCTGGTCTGGTTTGGCACGTCTGATGAGCGGTCTGTAGGCTGGAATGAGCATCAGAGTTGTGGTCTGAGTATCTGTAGTGGGGGTGGGGCTCAGCCCTGTATGTGCCATGAATGTTTGTGTAAACAAGATCCAGCACATTAGCCCCCCGGGTTGCAAAGTCTACATATTGGTAGAATTTAGGGAGCTCTGACTTCAGATTGGCATGGTAGAAATCTAGCGACAATGAACAGTCCGTCTGGGTGTGCGCTTTGAAGATTGCTGATAGCGCTGTACAGCTTGTTCAGTGCGGCGTTAGCATTAGCTACTATGTACAACGTAGTTAGCTCTCTAGACAGATAAAAAGGGGTAAATCCAGGAGTAATAACCATGGAATTTTTTAGTTACTTGAATTAAACAACTATGCAAATGCAAGTCATGAAAGGACACCAAATCTACATTAGTATGCTGTTGGTCCTTCAAAAAAATGTGGAACTTTCCCCATTGCTGCTGTCCAATAATCTTCCCACCCTGTGTGACATAATAAGCAAAATGGCTGCTGTGTGAACAAGGTGCATAGGTGTTCACTGAATTCTGAATAGTAAATAAACCTTTTGTACTGAATAAAGGAATCCCTGTATAAAATGTGTGATTTACATAAACACACACTTATTTTTGTGCTGCCTTTTTCCTGACCAACAGCTTCAGAGCCTACAAATGCAAATGCACTGAACAAATGCTTTTTGCCTCTCTGTCCAATACCAGAGCCCTGCTTCTTCTTTATGTGTGAACCTCATAGTTGTGTGTGGCTGTGTGTGCGCGAAAGGTAGGTGAACCTGTAACGGATATCTTCTCCAGCACTCCCCCTGGTCCCAAAACCAAGATGTCTGTGGGAAATCAGAATGTATGTCATCGCAAATGTATAAGCAAATGAACAAGCAAATGAACAGGAGAGGGGGCGATCAAATTACAGCAGTATCAAAATTCTCTGTTCCTTTAAGTGTCTGAAAACAAAGGACAGTCACTGATGTGAAACCCCATGCGGGTGTGTCTTAAGAGGAAAATGTACAAATTGACACTTGATCTTATTCAGAGACAAGCACAACTACAGACTTATCACACATGCACCATAAAAGTATTACTGACATGAATTCTTTAGTGTTTTTTCTTTGCTAGTTTTTTCAGTCAAGAAGACCTAAACCATGGTCAGATGAACACAATTTTCCCCTCAGATCCAATGTAGGTTATCAGTCATCACATTTAGTCTCTGAAAGTACTGTAAGGTTATAGCCACTAGTTAGTTAACGGCACAGGTAAATCATGTCGTTCATTTTAATTTTAATACATACCAATATGTCACAAAAGTGTGAGAAACCACATAAGCAAGTCCATTTGATATTACATAACAGCTTAACACAGTCTGATACAAATGTATGATGAGTTAGGCAGGCTGTTACTCTAGAACTAGCACATAATCACACATGGGTTTCTATTACAATACTGAAATATTAAAAAATACTACAGAAAAATACCACAATGAATTACTTACATTGATAAGAGATGCAAGTCCAGCAGTGAACGATATTAAGTAGAAGACAAACCTCCAGCTACAAAAACAAAAATGATGCCATGTTAGAGTTATACATTGTGATAAAGACCTTGGCAGAACACACAATCACTGGAACAAACAGTGTATATCACCAGGTGTCATATACCATCTACAGCACCACTGAGAGAACAGAGGTTCTTTAATGATTGTTGTGATTGACTGATTCTTTAATAAAAGATTTGAACTGATCTTAACGATGCAGTCATGCTAATCACTGTTAGAGAATGTTAGGTAAGGGCAAGTAAGTGATGGTAAATCCATCTGATTGAGAAAACCACTGTCAGTGTAGGAGTTCTTCATGCTGAAGCAACAGAAAAATCTAATTCACAAAATGTTACACTTATCCCTAATAGAGTCGTTCAACCAAGATATGTTTTGCATCCAAAGTTTGGTACTATCTTTGGTTTCTGACACTGTATGGCATGCTTTTCGTTTAAAACATACTAAACTACATCACGTTGGTGAAAGCTGTAGTATTAGCAATTTTGTCTAT
This sequence comes from Pygocentrus nattereri, assembly GCF_015220715.1. NCBI lineage: Eukaryota > Metazoa > Chordata > Actinopteri > Characiformes > Serrasalmidae > Pygocentrus > Pygocentrus nattereri. The sequence goes on along the minus strand of NC_051229.1, from coordinate 16,187,071 downwards.
TTTCAGTGATGTTTCATTTAATTGCTGCTTTAATGGACTTGCTCATTTATGCTAGTAGGTATGTACTATTGAGAATGAACGACCTGTGTTATTCACAGTAAACTCACCTTGCCTCACAGAACTTCTTGGTGTTGCTGGGCCTGTCCTGGTTTCTACGATGACGGAACCAGACCTCCACCTGTTTTTGGGTTAGGCCACTCTGTTTCACCAGACTGCTGACCTCACTCTGAATAAAACAGATAAAGCAAAAACTGAAAGCTCATTCAATTCATGTGGGGTAACTCTTTGCTGTAATAACAGAAAAATATAGAGGTTTCACAGATTTTAACACAGGCTTTGTGAGCTACAGCTTGCTGGTAGACTGTTATCAAAATCACCATCTGGGTACCAGACTGTTATGTTAAAAGCATTTTTGCTTGTGTGTTTTGACTGTCAAAAACAGAGAAACAAGTATACATAATAACTTTTTAGACCAATGAAGTGCAGATATGTGTGAAATATGTGTAACTCAGTAGTAGCCTCAGTTTATTTTGCATGACTGTAGCTACTCCAGAAGTACTGAAAAGAACACAGGCTAAACGTACTTCTATAGCACAATTAAGAATGACAGTTCAGAGGAGCTACTGCAGTAGAACAAAAAAAAAGAAATTCCCAAGTAAAAGAGGGAAACTGTTATGTATTTTTACATGTATGTTTTGTGTACATTTATCTATAACTGAGTGATATATTTGGGAATGCATACGTATTGAAAGCTCCAAACAGCAGCAGTGATGCAGTGCAGTAAGCATTCCTCTAAAGCACATAAAATCTTTTTTAACTGGTGCTGACATATATCATATGTCATGACATATATCAGTCTGCACAACATGGAAAGAAAAAAAAACAAACAAAAAAACAAACAAAAAAATGTATATATATATATATATATATATATATATATATATATATATATATATATATATATGTATATGTATATGTATATATATACACACACACACACACACACACACACACACACACACACACATATACACACACATATGTGTGTGTGTGTGTGTAACATGACATGGTTAAAGACAGACCAAAATAATTTACTCCTGTTGGATACATACACATGCTGATTCATCAAAACAACCACAGACACACTCATCTGGAACTGTGATTTGTCAGAATGCTCATAGCAATAGTGTAGTTATGCATACATGACCTTGATAACCCCCAGTTTACCAGCAAAGATGAACTATATGATTGTCTTCTCAACCCCAACCCTCCCACTTTGGTAATAACAATACCCACATCAGTACCAGGAACACACACATCAGGAACAAGGCCTTGGGTGGCCCAACCCCTTATGAGTCATTAGAACTGCTTTAAGCTTTCAGATCCACAACAAACTGTAACTAAGTGGATACAGCTCACTGAGAAGTGGTGGACTAACCACAACAAATTTCCTATAATTGTTTGTAAAGTAACATGGATATTTTCCAGGCAAACGTTATGCAAAATTATGAGAGGCACTCAGGACTTTACACTGTGTTGATGAACAATATGTCTGTTTGTGTGCATGCTGTTTTCCCTGAACTCACCTGTGCTGGATGTCTGCTGTGTTTGGTGTAAAAGGCCTCCAGGCCTGGAGCAGGTGAGACTGATAAGCGCACTCTGTCTTTCACTCCTAGCAGTTTGCTCAGAGGAACAGCTACAGTCCTAAATAACAAGAGAAGAGAAAACATCACACATTACACTTTCTTGACAGTAATAAAGTGTGCAAAAGTGTATTTGGAGATATGGAATTTCTGGGCTGACAGTCATATGCTGTGGCTATGAAACCAAAACTGATTATTTAACTTTTCTGCAATTTCAGGGAGTTTGAAAAGAACAGAAATGCCCATCATTAGTGTATGTGCATCACTACAGGTACAAGTTTGAAACTGGGTGCCAGATTATTGGTTGTAATTCCAATATTAGGTCAATAAATCATTACATTTTTCAATTTATCTGCAAATAAAATATATATCATGCATCCCTAGATTGAGTTTTTAAATGCATAACAATTTGTAAGTTCTGACTGCAAATGTGTGCCAGTATGTGTGTTCGAGTGTTTTGTGTGTGTGTGTGTGAACCATTCATTAGACCCTGGAAGATGAGATGAGATCAAACATGGGTGAGAGGGGCAAATTCATCAGCTGACACGTCTGTCCTCTCAAGTTACTATAGTGATCAGCTGCCACAGTAACATACTCACATCCTACACACGTGCAGAGACATACACACACATGTACACACACACTTACTGTACGCCTGCCTGCTGCTGTTTGTTGATTCAGTGTCCCTTCCCTCTTCCCTCACACTCTCCTCCCCTATACTCCCCAGAGCTCTGCCAGAATCACACAACCCATAGACCTGCAGCTGCTCTCCACAAAGAGAATGGCTGCTGTTACACTGCAGCATATGGCTAGCGGCCAAAGCCAAACAAAGAGACTGATTTATTATGGTAACAAAATATCAATGTACAAAATTAGAAACACTACACTGAAATGTACAGTCATTTAAAAATGTGAACAGTCATCCTAATAAAATACACCTTCTAAATATAACACAGTCGTTAATATGAACAAACTATAAAAATAATACTATATAAATTAATTGCCTGATCAAAAGGCTTATTATTCAGTTACTAATATTGAAACATGTAATTATAATGTAATGACTCTAATACACTACTGAAAAAATAATATGTAAGTAAAACTGAAAATGGGCCTATTATATGGCCCTTGCAGTTTAAGAAGTTAAACTTTTGAGGTGGCGTTGATTTAAAACACTAATTGAAAGCTGACACACACACACACTCAGACTCCTTGTGCACGCTAGGGGTTTAACACCATGGGGAGCCTTTAATCTTCTAAACACCCTGGTGACCTGCTCAAAACAGATTTCTTCTCACTTCCCCATCAGTGCCTTAACAAAAGAGTTTGGCACAAAATCAAATGTACTGTTTTCCCATTACCGTAAATGTAATCATAAAATAACAATGCTGTGTAATTACTGTGTCATTTTTTTCCCACACATTTGCATTTCTATACATATATATCTGTATGCACAGCTTACATGTGTTCTAATGTGCACCCACAGTGGTTTAAGAGTCCGCAGTTTTGCTACATTATGTTGGACAATGTGTAAAGATATAGGCATATAAGGCCAATCCAGTGTTTCCCACACAAAGGCTATACTTGGGCATTTCTCTAAAGTATACTGACAGCCATCCAAGTATATGTTGTCTCTTTTTTAGATTTTGTTTGTTTTTTTCTTTAAACATTGTATTTATTGAGTTTTTACAAGTTTTACAATTAGTCCATTACAGTTATGGCCAATAAACACTAAAGAATAAACCATTTTAGAATTAACCAAACACACATAAAACAATTAGCTATGCAAGCAATTAAGTAGGTGAAATAGTGCTTGAATTAATTAAAACAAACAAACAGAAACAGCAGATCAAAAACAACAATAAATAGAAAAAAAACAGGTAGACTATGTACAGTGCAGATAAACAATACAATGCAGTTCAGTACTGGGCACAGATCATTAATGGCAACTAGCAAAAAGAGGCCCTTAGGCAGTGTCAGATCTGTAAAAAGAAACATGTATAAACACCTCTTTTTAAAAAAAATCAAAATCAAGGCAGAGAAAAGCAATTTGTCATCTTATAACAACTTGCCAATGTCTACATGTGATAGCAGTATAGGATGGGCTTCAATGAAGTTGGGATGCTGTATAAAACATAAATAAGAACAGGATACGATGATTTGCGAATCCTTTTCAACCTATATTCAATTGAATACACTACAAAGACAAGATATTCCATGTTCAAATGGATAAACTTTATTGTTTTTTGCAATTATTCACTCATTTTCAATTTGACGCCTGCAACACTTTCCAAAGAAGTTGGGACAGGGGCAACTGGGAAAGTTGAGGAATGCTAAAAAAACACGTGTGTTTTGTACAATACATGTACAATACATGCACAGAACAGTGTGGGAATGGTTATTAAGGGAATGGGAAAGGTTTATGTAGCGTAAAGTGTGGGGGAGGGTTTATAAAGCCTTAAAATAGTGTATAAATACTTAAATAAATATAGCGTCCCTACTTCACGGATTTTCGTTTATCACGGGTGGTCCTGGAATGTAACACCCGTGATAAATGAGGGAACACTGTAGTCCAACAGTTTAAGAACATTTCTCAACATGCAATTTCAAGGAATCTAGGGATTTCATCATCTACAGTCCATAATATCATCAAAAGATTCAGAGAATCTGGAGAAATCTCTGCAAGTAAGCGGCAAGGCAGAAAACCAACACTGAATGCCTGTGACCTTCGATCCCTCAGGCGGCACTGCATTAAAAACGTCATCATTCTGTTATAGATATTACCACATGGACTCAGGAACACTTCAGAAAACCATTGACAGTGAACACAGTTTGTCGCTCCATCTACAAGTGCAATTAAAACTCTGCCATGAGCTCTGGGCCTGAGCTCATCAGAGGTGGACTGACGCAAAGTGGACAAGTGTCCTGTGGTCTGACGAGTCCACATTTCAAATTGTTTTTGGAAATCATGGACGTCATGTCCTCCGGGCCAAAGAGGAAAAGGACTGTCTGGATTGTCATCAGCGCAAAGTTCAAAAGCCAGCATCTCTGATGGTATGGGGGTGTGTTAGTGCCCATGGCAGGGGTAACTTGCACATCTGTGAAGGCACCATTAATGCTGAGCAACATATGCTGCCATCCAAGCAACGTCTTTTTCAGGGACGTCCTGCTTATTTCAGCAAGACAATGTCAAGCCACATTCTGCACATGTTACAACAGCGTGGCTTTGTAGTAAAAGAGTGCTGGTACTAGACTGGCCTGCCTGCAGTCCAGACCTGTCTCCCATTGAATGTGTGGCGCATTATGAAGCGCAAAATACGACAACGGAGACCCCGGACTGTTGAGCAACTGAAGTTGTACATCAAGCAAGAATGGGAAAGAATTCCACCTACAAAGCTTCAACAATTAGTGTCCTCAGTTCCCAAACACTTATTGAGTGTTGTTAAAAGGAAAGGTGATGTAACACAGTGGTAAACATGCCCCTGTCCCAACTTCTTTGGAACGTGTTGCAGACATCAAATTCAAAATGAATATTTTGCAAAAAACATTAAAGTTTATCCATTTGAACATTAAATATCTTGTCTTTGTAGTGTATTCAATTGAATATAGGTTGAAAAGGATTTACAAATCATCGTATTCTGTTTTTATTTATTTTACACAACGTCCCAGCTTCATTGGAATTGGGGTTGTATGTTACTTTTTCAATTGACAAACAAATGGACATATTCTTTATCCATTGCATAATGGAGGGCCCCTCTGTTCTTTTCCAAAATAAAGCTATCAGATGTTTCGTCTCTAGAATACATATGTCAGTTAACTTACGAGTGCTACTTCCAAGAACAAGACTGTCAGGGAAAATACCTGAAATAAAAAGTTCAGGTTTCAAAGCTAGATCTACAGAAACCATGTGGAAAATAGATTGCGACACTTCTTTCCAGAACTTCTTTGGCTACAGTGCAACTCCACATGCAATGCAACAATCTACCTTTAAGAGTGAACATTTCATGCAAAATCAGGAATGTTGCCATTAAATTTATTCAATTTTACTGGAGTGATGTATGATTCTTCCAGGCCTCTAATGAAATATCAACTTGCACATCTTCTTTCCAAGAGTCAAGTTCAGAATCTGAGGATTCTCTGGAGCTACTCATCAGCATGTTATAAAATGATAATATCAGTCCTTTAGACAGGGGAGATTTTGAAATTGTTTCCTCTAACAGGGACATTTTGAGTTCTGAAAGGTTTGAGCCTTAATGGGACAAGATGAAGTTGCAGGTATTTAAAAAAGTGCTTTTTTGGAATGCCAAACTTGGTTGTGATCTCTGAGAAGGGCATTAGGACATTATCTCTGTATAGATCTTGGATTTTTTGCACCCCTTTTTCATACCAAATTTTAAATCCTAAATCCAACCTAGCAGGTTTCATTTTTTCATTTCCCCAGATTGGTGTGAAACCAGAGAGAGCAATTGTTATGTCTAGATATTTATGCACATCACACCAAATGTAGATCATATTTATTAAGAAGGGATTATGACAGACAGAGTTTTTGCATTTTTAAGAGTTTCACTGTCCATTGAGTAGAGGTATAAACTGAAAGGAGGTTTTGTCCTAATAGAAATACATTCTATTTCCACCCAAGTGGGAAATACTTCAGGAGAGAAGAAATATGTTAATTTTTAGATTTTTACTTTCTAACCTCTAATTCTACACGCTACTTCGGTGTACCACCCTGAGAGGGTAAAAGCTAGCATAAGCTACCTCCGAGACATGAGATGCACCAGAACATCTTTTCTAACACAGCAACATATCATACAGTACACAACATCGAATACAGTAAACTACCGCAGTGTTTCCGCTGCAAATTTACACAAGTTCTTTACAGTGCAGTCAAGAAATGTTATGTTCAAAATATACCGCTTCAGTTTTACACCAGAGCTACAATGGTAATGCTGTGCACAAGTAATGAATGCTTATGACCACCAATTAGCATTGTGCAAACTGCTAAATCTCTCTGACACTGTATGACACATTCATGTCTATACAAATGGACAAAAGGACATACAAGAGTGGCTGAAAGGCAGCTGGCACTACTGTTTTAGCTATACAAAATACTTTTGTCCATTTTAATAGATAACAGTGGACAATAGTTTGTACAGTGATAACTGGTAGTGTAAAAGCTGATTTGCTCACTATACCAGCCTCATGGCAAACGTGCCTTGGCTAACCAATGATATTTGGGGTGAGGGGAATATTGTGTAAATGTGATTTTTCTCTGAACAAATCCTTTAAACACAGCTTTAGCTGAAATCAATCTCCTCAATATCAAATGACCCTAGAATCCCTTCAAGCCATGTTAAAAGTGCTGTTACCTCTCAAAGGCGCAACGCAGGGCAATAAAGCCCAAAGCCAGAGGCAGGGAGATGAGCAAATCCCTGGGGAGCGGAGAGTCCTCCATCTGGGCCATGTCCCTCCAGGTGATGCCCGGAGGAAGCCAGTACTCCTGTCTCCACAGCCACTCATTAAAGAGCTCCATACTGCAGCAGGGGAAAGAAGGGTGTAAGCAAACCTATCCACCAAAGCACGTCCTGGGGCAGAAAGATGGACTACAACAGGAGTACACTGGAAGAAATTATGCATTGGAATTAACTAGAAATGTGTACATTTTCACATATATACAATGTTACATCCACATTATATACTGTTACATTATTATATAGCTAGGTTATTAGTACTGTAAATCTGGATATGACAGGACAAAACCAGTGTGCCATGTCTGTTTTGCTGGGAGAAAAAACGGTCGGATTTACATTGCATTTAAACTAATATTACCAACAGAAAAAAGTAACCAGCATCATGAGAGAATAAATATCCCTCAGATTTGATCTGATACGACATGCTATGGGAAGGTTAGCCTGGTTTACTCGTCTACAGGAACATTTCCTTCAGAGGATTTAACCGCTGCGCCACGGGCATGCTGATAATATTACGTAGCTCGTGTATGAGGTTTTACTATCTCACTAAGCTTAGCGTTATAAGTGTGTAAAGACCCTCTTTTTCTCGCTTTTCTTCAACCTTACATGACACCAATGTCTCCTGTTTGCCTTTTACAAAAACTGAAGCTTGGACAAGGCCACCCATATTCACATACTCCGTCTCAGTTCATTTGGTTTTCACTATTTCTTTCGACGCAGAAACGTTAGCATCCAGCATTTACCTGCTGTTGTGGCTGTAACGGTCGCTTTTCGCAGCCTCCTCCTCGGTCAGTCTACTGAAGTGGGTCGGCTCGGTGTGTGTGTGAGCGAGCTAACCTACGAACTGTCCGTCTGTGTTCAGTAGGCTGGTCTTTCCCCCTTCACACACCTGCTCTCCCCAGAGATTTCCATACAGTCGTATGTAGGAAAACGAAGGTGAAATCCACACCGCATTAACCGTGCAGCGTTCAGTTTAAATTTCAGTTTCGGCCAGTTGGCTATATTTCACGTTCGAACTGTCGCCGTCTACGTCATTTGTGCGGGAAAGCAAAAAATGAACGGATCCAAATGGAATACGTAGATGCCTGTAACTCAGTCCATCTAATGCTGAGCTGCATTCAGCCTCGGTTGTGATCTAAAAATGTGAAAAAACGTCTATATCCTCCATAAAGCGTGGTTCCTGCTTCCACTGCATCTGCCTCTCTTATTTGGGTTTTAAAGCTAACCTAGCTGGTTGATGTCCCTCTCATAACCTCAGTGGGTGTGCCACGATGAGTAAATGTGCACAGCAGGTAGACAAGCATATGTGTTTCGGAGGTTTACACAGGGGTATCAGATAAAGCAGGCACACAAAAGCTTGCCGTTATTACCAAAAATATGTATGCGGGTGATGAGGGAAGACCACGCACTGCTGTGTCTGCGTTTTTTCATACTAAAGTCGCCTGATTTCAAGGCGTAACGACATGTGGTCTGGTGAGTTTTAAAGCTGCCATGGTTAAAACATTAACACCTCCCACACCTGATTCAGTGAATCAATCAATGAGTCGACGCGATTATTTTCTTATGATTTAGACTTTTTTCAAGCACAGTGACATGCACAACTATGATTGGAGCAGTGCTGTAGACATCAGAAAAAATACGATTTTTTTATATTTGAAAACTGTATTTTTGCTATAAAAAGGAGTGCATACTTTACTAGATATGATTATAATCGATTACAATTGGTTCCAGAACTGATGCAGTCGTACCGCCACTGATGCATCCGTTTTGAAATGTTGGATCACGCTTATGAAAAAGTGCAAGCTTTTGGGATCCTGTAAAAGTGGAAAATAGATAATAACGGGGTTTATTTCAGACTGATTATATTAATTCTCTCATTTCAAAACTGATGCAGTTCAATTGCCACCAAGAGGCTGAACTCCACCAAACTATGCTCAGTCACGTCTACCTATAAGAGACTTCTACACCACATCTATCATTGACTGAAATGGTTACTTCCAAAAAAAATTGTAATGAAGTCATCTCTGACTGTTTTCCCCACAAAGAGCCATGTCAGGCATTCTGGTCATCTTTTTATGTAAAACTAGTTGTCGTCAATGTGAGTGGTATATCATGTTTTGCGCATGTGTGAACACTTCATCTGATCATTTTTTGTCCTTTGCTATTTGATGAATGAGGGATAAGAGTGAAAGCTTCTAATGCAGCGATAAGAAGAAGACAGACTCTAGATGGAATCACACTTTCTCTCTTCTCATTCCACAGCCCCCATTCCTCTGCATTCCTGATGTTAGAACAGCGTATAGACTATAGTGTGCCTGGGTGTGTTCAGTATGGATCATGTTGCGCACTTATGACACAATAGTAGCTTAAGCAGGACAAAGGTAACATATTGTTTATAACATTCTAAAATTGAAAACAGTTTTGTAAAAAAAAATTTAATGACACTGCTTTTCCTAATAGATCGATCAACACAATTTTAGTGTCTAGAGTGTAGACCTACTTCTTTAGTTTTCACAGGAGCTACATGGCAAAAAAACAGTTAACAGTGTGCAAACTTGCTTATGTGTTTTGTGTAGGTTTGAGAATCTCTAGGCAGCGCACGATTTGGTGCAATTTCATCATGGAAAATGGAAAAATACCATTAGAAAATGATTCACAATGCTTTTAGATGCTTCTTGATTTTTTATTTCTGTAGCCCACATTATAAACATCTTTAATGTAGGAATGTAGGCTACTTAATATTAGCCTATTTATGCACTCTGCTAAGGTATTAATGACTTTTGTTAGCAGATTAATGAGGATTTCAGTGTTATGTTAGCATCACTGCTTTACCTTGACTTAGTTGTAGCCTGAACGCTCACGTTTGATGTTTGTAACGGACGTTCAGGTTACCTGTTTTTTACTTTGGTATGTTTTACAGTTTGTAATTCTTCTTATTACTGGATTAGCCTGTTCGCCTGATAGCAATTTGCCGAGGTGGATGCTAAACAAAGCCATGTTATTCCTTAGGGTCTTTTTTATTGTAGTTTTGGTCATTTTAGTTCACAGAAAACAATTTATGACCGCAAACATGCATGCATTAGTGAGGAAAGTTTATTTTACAGAGGAAATGCAGAGCCTAAATAAAATCTGATCAGTTTTTGTGAATTGATTCAGAATCTTTCAAGAGAGAATAACAATGCATCTAATCAATTATGGTTAACGCCCATAGTTTTCTGTCACTATGACTATAATCTATAAATGTACTTACTGAATTTGGCAGACACTCTTATCCAGAGCAGCTTACAATTTGATTTTTTTTTTAACATAGGTAGGTGAAGGTATTGTTAGGAGTCTTGCCCAAGGACTCTTATTGATATAGTGTAGAGTGCCTACCGAGGCAGGGGATTGAATCCCAGTCTCCAGCATAGAAGGCAGAGGTGTTACCCACTGCACTACACCAACCACTCACAGGCTATCTTAAAAACTAGAAGTGGCTATCTTGAATCCAGAATTTTGTCCATACATTTCTCCATTATTGTAGATAACGGTTTGTCATACAGTGTCAGAAATCATACAAGTGAGTCTATTTCAGATTGTGGATTGATAAGCTTCCATTACTTATTAGCCCCATTTGTGTCTCGCTCCAGTGCAAAACTAAAGAAACACCAAACATCTTGGCTGATAGAGTACCTTTGGGAAAAGCGATAAGTCTGTTTTTTTTGCCATTGTCCAATCGCTTTAAACAACACATGCATGCTTTGCTTTTTCAACCCGACACTTGACCTCTTCTTCACAATAACTATTAATTAATGGCCTGTTTTTATACTACTGCTAGAACACACTCAGCATGAAAGCAACCTTCACCTGAGATGGCCTCATATTTTCAATTTCCAAAATGCTGATCAGCTGCCCGCTATTATACTCAGAGATTTCCCACACACAACAGCCAAATGGATCTCAGCCAGTAGTCACTGCTGAGAAGCAAACAGACTGTCCTGATTACCCAAAGGAACATGGGGTGTGAGCAACAGGAAACAATTTATTGATCTGGTTATTGATGAAATAACCAGGAGAAAAAAATGAATTTGTATGACACACACATTGATAATTAATCTCATTTGTAAAATATTGATCTTAAGCAATTGGCTTCATTATTTTGTTTCTGCAATGGAACTGTAGCTAATGTAGTTAGCACAATGGAAGCTTATATGCTACCAATTATCATCATGCAGACTGCATTTGTAATTGTATGCTTTTCTCAAATTGTGTCCAGTTGTTAAGTAAATTCAACTTCATTTTAAATGTGTACACCAATCAGACATAGCATTATGACCACCTCCATTTTTCTATGCTCATTGTCCATTTTATCAGCTCCACTTACTATGTAGGTGCATGTTGTAGTTCTACAATTACAGACTGTAGTCTGTTTGTTTCTCTGCATACTTTGTATCCCCCTTTTACCCTGTTCTTCAGTGGTCTGGACCCCCATGGATCCTCACAGAGCAGATAATATTTGGGTGGTGGATCATTCTCAGCACTGCAATAACACTGACATGGTGGTGGTGTGTTAGTGTGTGTTGCGCTGGTACGAGTGGATCAGACACAGCAGTGCTGCTGGAGTTTTTAAACACCTCAGTGTCACTGCTGGGCTGAGAATAGTCAAAGAAACAAAATAACATCCAGCCAACAGCGTCCTGTGGGCAGCGTCCTGCGGCCACTGATGAAGGACTTGAGGATGACTAGCACAAACTGTGCAGCGGCAGATGAGCTATCGTCTCTGACTTTAAATCTATAAAGTGGATTGACAAGTTAGGCATGTCTAATAGAGTGGACAGTGAGTGGACTTCACTGCTGTGCCTGATCCACTCAGACCATCACAACACACACTAACGCACCACCCCCACATCAGTATTATTGCAGTGCTGAGAATGATCCACCACCCAAAAAGTGCCTGCAATGTGAGGGTCCATGGGGGTCCTGACCACTGAAGAACAGGGTAAAAGGGGGCTAACAAAGTATGCAGAGAAACAGTAATTGTAGAACTACAAAGTGCACCTATATAGTAAGTGGATCTGATAAAATGGACAATGAGCGTAGAAACAAGGAGTTTTGGGTGTTTAATTTTGTTTTGGCTGATCAGTATATATAGATATATATATATTGACAGGTGTTCTTGGACTGTTCCCAGATGCATTTGATGGTTTCCTAGGATGTATAAGTGTCATACTGGAAACTACTCTTCTGTAAAAGTAAACATTCAGCCAATTCACATTAGAAAGCAAAACCACCAGGTTTTATTACTAATTGCAGCGATACTGTTCTGTGTCATGTGATAATCTATAAAAAAATGAAAAGTTAATTGCTAAAACAGTAACATCCTGAACCCTGGTTTTGTCCAACCAGCTTTACACATACAGTGGTAAATAGTCTATTTTGGAGATACCTTTTTTAAGCTATTGCCCTCAGATTTAAGTGTGCCAGTAACTAAGCGTGTAGTAAGATTGAAGTGTGCCTGTAACTCCCCCTACATCATCTGTGTAAAGCATTGCAGGTTGCTGAGGAGTTTTACAGGGCAGAGATGTGTTCAGCGCAGCCAAGGCCTGTGGTTATTGTTCCTGTTAGCTGAGGCAGAACTCAGTGGAGTCAGGCTAATGACTGTAGGAGAGGCCTTCTACATTCTGCTCATTAAGCTTCATTGAAACTCACATGATAAATTATTACAATAAGGTGATTCATCTCTGTTTTCTCTCCTTTGACAACAGGGGGCTTTGTTCACTCGTCAGTTCTCTAATTGTATCTGTCAGAATGTAGAGGGCCACAGGTTAACGGATTAAGAAATCTCAACTTCATCTTAACAAATTATTTTCTTTTTGTTACTAAATTTTCGCTAAAATTAACTTCTTTTCTCACACTTTTCTTTCATTTTCTGTTTGGTTCAGTAATTTGGAAGATGAGACACTTGGAATGTTTCAGTCAATAATACTAGTGTTATGTTAATGCTAATGTTGCTACAATGAAGGAATGTGCATAACCACCAACGTTACAAAATGTTACATCACTATGACATTATGCTGACTGGTGGCTTTTAGCTTCCCTTCATTGTTAGCAACATTGCATGTTTGGCTCTGTTGCCCTTTTAACTGATTTGTTTTCTCTTTATTGTAACTGCAATGGCGTTAGCAAAGCAGACCTAGCCGCTAAGCCAATTATACTGTGTGATCTGAATTCAGCATTGTTACAATATCATTTAATGCTTTAGTGCGCACAGTTACAGTTTGCAAAGTGAAATCTGTGGTTGCTATGAGGGATATCCACCAGGAGAGGGTGCTAGCAGTCATGATTTTAATATAAACAGTGCATTTCATTCAGAGGGTGCACTAATATATACTGGAGTTGCACATTTTATTATATGGACCAGTTTCATGAACTGTGCAGAGCAACAAAGTCATCTAATTTGATCTAGAAAAGTGTAGAAAAATGTTCTAGGCAAGAGTTGAATGGAGCTTCTCTGATCCATTCATGTTAGATAATCTAATGAATCCTATTTTTATGCAATATAGTTTCTTATGAAGAATTGATTGATTTTTAATTAGTGAATTTAATGTAATTATCAACTCAAACTGTAAGGATCTGCATGTGCATCCATACTTTAATTACTTAGTCTCATAACTAAAAACTTGCATATGAGTTTTATAGTAGATGCTGCGTAATTCATAGTGGTTACCGAATAATAAGTCTTAAGATGATCAACTGAATAATAAAGGAGTTAATTGACTTTTCAGTATATGCTTTGTGGATGTACTGGATTATTGGAAAGTAGATTGGCCTTATGCAGTAATTAGATATATTAAAATGTGGAAATATCTAACATCTCAAACATAACCAGACATTTAGATCACATGAAACGTAATGTGAACCCACCTGTGGCAAACCCGAGCTCCTTTTTGATCTGTGTTATTCGTTTATAAATACGCTAAGCTTTGGACTGGTACCATGGTTATCTAAACCCTACTTGAAGTGCTAATATGTACATGATGACTCACCACCACCAATGTGCGGCACCCACCTGAGTGATTTCCACAAGTCGCTAATGAGCACTGCTCGTCCTCACTGTGATGGATCTGGTGGCTGTTTATGTAACCCGTTCATCTCCAGGGGTTACATGTCACGTCCTCCGCTCTGTGATGCTCATCGATTGCCTACCACTCAGGATTTACTACCAGCTGTTTTCAAATGCATAATCAATGACTTTATCTCTCTTGAAAGCTCTTCTGTATGCTTATCCATCACTCCTACAGCAAACAGATAGCATAATAGGATCAAGCACCTGCTTGTGTTGTACATTATTCACTTGAACTCTAGGCTAAATATTAAAGGTCCTACATTTTTCTTGCATGAAGTGTGGACCAATATACAGGCTCTTAGGTTTTAAGGAATTGATGTTACGTTTTTACAAAAAGATTGAAGGAAACTATAGAAATGCTTTTTGTATTTTGTAAAGTCAGTATTCGTCTTTGATTTAAAAATTTGCTCTTCACTATTTGAAAACATCTGCTCTCCAGATCCTTCATTTTACATCTCAAACATGCATGCATGATAATCACTGAATACATAATGACACCTTCAGATAAAAGTGATGTCACACATATGGGGCAGCAGGTGGGGGGCTAATGCCTTGCTGGAGAGTTGTGTTGTCTGCTGGATTTAGATCCAGCCCTTCGCTAACAAACCTGAGTCAGCTCATTAACACTGAACCTGCCTGCTTCATTAGGATTAGGGGTGTCACAACACAGGGACTTAAGGAGATTTTAATTTACTTCATCATCTTGTGGTTTTGCAGATACACAGTACCAGTCAAAAGTTTAGGCACACATTTTTTTTCTTATTTTTACTACATTTTCTACATTTATACTATTTTTTACAACATTTTAGAACAACAATGAAGGCAGAAAAAGACATGAGATAGTGGGACACCTAACAGCCTTGCAAGACCTGGTAGACCATGAAAACTGTCACCTTCAGATAAACAGTTCTTAAAGCTTTCATATTTGAGAGACAGCAGAAAATTAAGCCGCATTCTGGCATCAGTTCTGAAAAATTCCACAAGTGTTTTTGTCCATCATTCCATTGTTAGAAGACAATGCTATGCAGCACTATGAGTCTGAAAGGATGTGTAGCTGTCAAGACGCCATTACTGTGAAAAGACAATAGACATAAAAGAAGGAAATTCAAAGAAGCTGCCGATGGTCTCAAAACAGTGAACTGACTACCCCACAGTCCAGACCTCAACATCACCCAGCATGTTTTGGATTGTAAAAAGGAGAAAATGCACCCGCTCCAGATTTTTTAAAATTCTAAGCAAGTCTGTAAGTAGGCTTGGTTACAGTCTAAGTTTATACACACACAAAATATGTCATATTAAAAGTAAGTTTCAAGTTGTTTCCAACTGACTGGTACTGTACATTGACACTGCATGAATCAAGGATGAATGCTGTGCAGGTATCGTTCATTCAGCATTGATTTCATCTTGATAGATTTGCTCGGTAGCTTCGGATTAAGGGAAACAAACATATGGTCTATTCATTAAATGTTTACCGACTGTACATTATATAAAGAGGAAATAAAATGATGACATTCAAGTCCATGCAACATATGGACTAAGCTGTCGGATGTAAATGAATGCAGAGTTATTACAAGGCCCTGCATTCAGAACCACAATAGAAGGTTGACTGAATATGACCTTATTCCTTTGTTGCTCTGCAAAGCCTTAAGTATCAACGTGTGGCATGTTTCTTCACAGTGCCAGCAGAATGAAGCACTAGAATAGATGAGCACTGTGAAGCCTCAGCTTGTTTATCACATCTGCAGTGCTCTGGTTGAAATACTGCTCTGGTAATAAACATTGATTAAATTACACACAGAAGGAAGATGTTTAGAAATAGAGTATTGGTGCTCTTAGTTGAATTTGCCTGATGAGGTTTATAAAGAAACATTGGTAGTCATTGCTTTGCTTTTTAATGACAGATCATACCGAGTGACCACTTTATTACATACACTAATTGGACATTTCTTGAGAGACACCTTATTGGTGCATTTTATTGGTTTACAGTTACAGCCCCCCTCTATTTCATTCATAAATGGAAACCACCACTGTGACCACCACTGTTTACAGGATCTTATTTGTGTGTAGGATTATTCTAAGTGAAGCGGATACACTGATCAGCCATAACATAACAATATGACCACCTCCTTTGTTTCCACGCTTGTTGTCCATTTTATCATTGCTACTATACTGCATATAGATACATTTTGTAGTTTTACACTCACAGAATGTTTCTCTGTATACTTTTTTAGCCCCCTTTCACCACATACTTCAATGGTCAGGAACCCCACTGGACCACTTATTTTGGTGGTAGGTCATTCTCAGCACTGCAGTGACACTCATATGGAGGTGTGTTAGTGTGTGTTGTGCTGGTACAAGTGGATCAGACACAGCAGTACTGTGTTTTTGGTCACCACATTGTCACTGCTGGACTGAGAATGGTCCAAAAACCAAAAATATCCAGTCAACAGTGTCCTGTGGGCAGCGTCCTGTGACCACTGATGAAGGACTAGAGGTTGACCAACACAAACTGTGCAGCAGCAGATGAGCTATCATCTCTGATTTTACATCTTCAAGGAGGACTGACAAGGTAGGAGTGTCTAATTGAGTGGAGAGTAAGTGGACACAGTGTCACTGTCTGATCCACTTTTACCAGTGCAACATTATATATATGTTCACTTCCAGGGCCACAGGTGTATAAAACCAAGCATCTAGGCATGCAGACTGCTTCTACAAACATTAGTGAAAAAATGGGTCACTCTCCGGAGCTCAGTGAATGCCAGAATGGTACCGTGATCCAGTCGTGAAATTTTCTCGCTACTAAATATTCCACAGTTAACTGTCAGTGGTATTATAATAAAGTATACATACAAGTATATATATATATATATATATATATATATGTGTGTGTGTATGTGTGTGTGTGTGTGTATAGATAGATAGATAGATAGATAGATATAAAGTATCTCACAGAAGTGAGTACACCCCTCACATTTTAGCAAATATTTTATTATATCTTTTCATTGGACAACACTATAGAAATGAAAGTTGGATATAACTTAAAGTAGTCAGTGTACAGCTTGTATAGCAGTACAGATTTACTGTCCTCTAAAAAAATTCAACACATAGCCATTAATGTCTAAATATACCTCACAGTGAACATGTCCAAATTGTGCTAAATTGTGTTGTTGTCCCTCCCTGGTGTCATGTGAATTGTTAGAGTTACAAGGTTCCGGGTGTGAATGAGGAGCAGGGTTGTTAAATTTGGTGTTTTGGGTACTATTCAACATGGCACCTCATGGCAAAGAACTCTCTGAGGATGTGAGAAATAGAATTATTGTTCTCCACAAAGATGGCCTAGGCTATAAGAAGATTGCTAACACCCTGAAACTGAGCTATAGCACAGTGGCCAAGGTAATACGATTTTCCAGGACAGGTTCCCCTTGGATCAAGCCTTGGCAGGGTTGAAGAAGCTGAGTCATATCCAGAGGTTGGCTTCAAAAAATAGATGCATGAGTGCTGCCAGCATTGCTGCAGAGGTTGAAGAAGTGGGAGGTCAGCCTGCCAGTGCTCAGACCATATGCTGCACAATGCATCAAACCGGTCTACATGGCCGTTGTCCCAGTAGGAAGCTCTTCTGAAGCTGACGCACCAGAAAGCCCACCAACAGTTTGCTGAAGACAAGCAGTCCAAGAACATCTATTATTGGAACCATGTCCTGTGGTCTGACGAGACCAAGATAAACTTGTTTGGCACAGATGGTGTCCAGCATTTGTGTGGTGGCACCCTGGTGAGGAGTACCAAGACAACTGCCTCTTGGTTCATTGAGGGAAACATTAATTCTAACGTACTGCGACATTCTGAAGCAGAGCACGATCCCCTCACTTCAGAAACTGTGCCGCACGGCAGTTTTCCAACACATTAATGAGCCCAAACACACCTCAAAGATGACAACTGCCTTGCTGAGAATGCTGAAGGTAAAGGTCACAGACTGGCCAAGTATGTCTCCAGACCTAAACCCAACTGAGCACATGTGGGGCATCCTCAAGTGGGAGGTGGAAGAGTACAAGGTATCTAACATCCACCAGCTGCGTGATTCAGATTCAGATTCAGATTCAGATTCCTTTATTGATCCCAGGGGGAAATTGCAGTTGTTACAGTTGCAGCCATTTACATAAAAGAATAAACACTTTAATAATTTAAAACAATATAGAGAAATTTGCAGTATGTACACAAGATTTAAGTACTTATGAATACAGTAAAGTGGCAGTGATTGTGATAATAAATATGAAACATCTAGTATAAAGCAGTTCCCTCTGAGTTATTGCACACACAATTGTTGTTATTGCACATATGAACAGTTTGGTATTGAGTTTTGTGAATCACACACCGAGGGAGGAGGGAGACGATGAGTCTTGCACTGAATGAGCTCCTGTGTCTCATCACCGTGTCATAGAGTGAGTGGGAGCCATTGTCAATAATGGCCTGCAGCTTAGACAGCGTCCTCCTCTCCGACACTGCTGTCAGTGAGTCCAGCTCCACACCCACAACATCACTGGCCTTGCGGATCAATTTGTTGAGTCTGTTGGCGTCTGCCACCCTCAGCCTGCTTCCCCAGCATGCAACAGCATAGAGGATAGCACTCGACACCACAGACTCATAGAAGATCCAGAGCATAGCCTGGCAGATGCTGAAGGACCTCAGGCGCCTCAGAAAATAGAGACGACTTTGGCCCTTCCTGTAGAGGGCGTCAGTGTTCTTAGCCCAGTCCAGTTTATTGTCAATATATACACCCAGATATTTGTAATCATCCACCGTGTCCACACTGACCCCCTGATGGACACAGGGGTCACCGGTGCCTTGTCCCTCCTCAGGTCCACCACCAGTTCCTTTGTCTTTGTCACATTGAGCTGCAGGTGGTTCCGGTCGCACCAAGTCCTTCACCGTCGCCCTGTACTCATCCTCAACTCCCTTGCTGATACATCCAACTATTGCAGAGTCATCAGAAAACTTCTGAAGGTGGCAAGTCTCTGTGCAGTAGCTGAAGTCTGTGGTGTAGAGTGTGAAGAGGAAGGGAGAGAGGACAGTTCCTTGTGGAACTCTAGTGTTGCTGACCACTCTGGCCGACACAGTGCTGCAGGCGTACATACTGTGGTCTGCCAGTCAAGTAGTCAACAATCCAGGACACAAGGGGGGCATCTACTTGCATCACTGTTAGCTTATCACCCAGAAGAGCAGGCCAGACGGTGTTAAATGCACTGGAGAAGTCAAAAAACATGACCCTCACAGAGCTGGCTGGCTTATCCATGTGAGCACATACACGGGTGAGCAGGTAAATGATGGTGTCTTCAACACCCAGGTGGGGCTGATAGGCAAACTGGAGGGGATCTAGAAAAGGCTAGAAAAATATGGGTCGGAGCTGATCCAAGACAAGCCTCTCCATGGTCTTCATGACATGAGACGTCAGTGCCACTGGCCTGTAGTCCTTGGCATCACTGGGTCGTGGCGTCTTTGGAACAGGAACAATGCAGGATGTCTTCCACATCATGGGGACCCTCTGGAGGCTCATGTTGAAGACATGTTGAAGTACTCCACACAGCTGTGCTTTAAGCACCCTGGGTGGAACCCCATCAGGGCCTGCAGCCTTGTTTCTGTGGAGTCTCTTCAGTTGTCTTCTCACCTGGTCAGCAGTGAGACACACTGTAGAGGTGATATGTGGGGGAGTGATGGAGGTGTGAGATGGGCTGTCACGAGAGGGGGGCAAGCTATCAGGAGGGGGAAGGGGGTGAGTGGAATGGTCTGCTGAGGACTGGCAGCAGAGGAGTCAGGCTGGGTGGGACAGCCTGCCGTGTCAAATCTGTTTAAGAACAGACTTAGCTTGTTGGCCCCATCCACGCTGTCCTCTACTCCTCCGTTGTTGCTGGACCTGAAGCTGGTGATGGTCATTATTCCATTCCAGACCTCCCTCATGTTGTTCTGCTGGAGTTTCCACTCCAGCTTCCTCCTATATTTGTCCTTCGCCTCCTTGATAGCTGTCTTCAGTTCCCTCTGGATCGTTCTCACCTCCACTCCGTCTCAAGCTCTGAAGGCCCTCTTCTTCTTGTTGAGGAGAGCCTTAATGTCCTTTGTTACCCACAGCTTGTTGTTTGGGTAACATTTAACAGTCCTGGTTGGGACAGTGGAGTCCACACAGAAGTTAATGTAGTCCGTGATACACTCTGTGAGCCCGTCGATGTCCTCTCCGTGCGGCTTACAGAGTGCAGACCAATCAGTAGCCTCAAAGCAATCCTGCAGTGCCTCGTAAGTCTCCCCAGACCATCTACTCACTGTCCGCTTGGTCACAGGCTGACTCTTCACCAGCAGCACATAACAGGAGCTGAGGTGTACCAAGTTGTGGTCTGACCTACCCAGAGGGGGGAGGGGGGAGCAGCTGTATGCGTCCTTAACATTAACATACAACAGGTCAGTGTTCTTTCCTCTCTGGTGGGACAGTCCACATATTGAATGAAGTGTGGTAGTGCCTTGGCCATAGCGACATGGTTAAAGTCACCTGATATGGCAATAAAGGCACTTGGGTGTTGCGTTTGGAGACGTGCTGTAGTTGAGTAAATGACGTCACTTGCCGACATCGGGTTGGCAGAGGGTAGACAGTCACGATAATGGCATGCAAATACTTGCGTGGTAAATAATATGGCTTGAGTCCAACAGCCAACAGCTCAATGTCCAGGCAACAGGTACGTTCCTTTATGGTAATGTGACCAGGGTTACACCAGCGGTTATTGACTAGCACAGCGAGCCCACCTCCTTTGCGCTTACCGCTCTCGGTGCAGCCCCGGTCGGCCCGAACAGTCTGGAAGCCATTGATGGAAACATGGTCATCCGGGATGTACTGGTGTAGCCATGTCTCCAAAAAGCACATTAAACTACACTCCCTCTGACTCCTGGCTCCTGCTGTTAGCTCGTCCATCTTATTAGCCAGCGACTTCACATGATGTCATCATGGAGGAGTGGAAGAGGATTCCAGTAGCAATCTGTGCAGCTCTGGTGAATTCCATGCCCAGGAGGGTTAAGGCAGTGCTAAATAATAATGGTGGTCACACAAAAAATTGACATTTTGAGCATAATTTGGACATGTTTACTATGAGGTGTACTCACTTGTGTTGCCAGCTATTTAGGCATTAATGGCTGTGTGTAGAGTTACTTTCAGAGGACAGTAAATCTATACTGCTATACACTCCTTTATGTTATATTCAAGTTTTATTTCTACAGTGTTGTCCCATGAAAAGATATTATAACATATTTGCAAAAATCTGAGGGATGTACTCTATTTTGTGAGATACTGTTTGAATATTCTGTCTTCTATTTCTAGTTATTTATTCCAACCTACCTGCATTCCATGCATTTTTATAGCCACACATGTAATTTGAGTGATAAACAACAGTTTGTCTCCTTTTATGCAAAATTTCACAAAATTTCAACCTTAAATAGTTGTTTTGAATTCTTGCAACTAATTAGCACTTAAATTGGTGAATGTGTACAATGAGATTGTTAGCTGATATTTTTGTAGACCTTGTTATGTTATTATCATTTTTAGCCCCGGTATATGTGTATTTGTTTTTATATGTATATGTGTCCATCCATCCATTCATCCATCATCTTCCGCTTCTCCGGGGTTCGGGTCGCGGGGGCAGCATCCTAAGCAATGAGGCCCAGACTATATATATATATATATATATATATATATATATATATACAGAATATTAGGGTGGCAGTTATAAAAAAAAAAAGAAGAACTTGTTAGTAAGAAGGTTTTTGTGCCTGGAGGCTATCTTTACGGTGTTCAAGGCTGCTTCTATCAAGAAAATGTGGAGATGTCACGTATAACTTTAGGCTCCATTAAGTCTGCACATCGCACACACACACACACACACACACACGCATATACACACATACAGACACACATACATCCACTAAGTCTGCACATCACACACACACACACACACACACACACAACACACACACATACATCCACTAAGTCTGCACATCACACACACACACACACACACACAACACACACACACATCCACTAAGTCTGCACATCACACACACACACTTACACACACACACACACATATACATACATACAGACACACACCTTTCATCTCGATTGATTACACTTCATCTTTAGCTTTAGGTAGTATAAAAATCAGGCATTACAATGTTCTTAGGTGCATTACAATGTATGTTTTATGAGTGTGCAGTCGGGTCGTTCATCTCTGTAGGCCCTAACAAAGAGTGCTTGTCTCTCTGGCTAACGCTGATTAGCTGAAGAAGGTCAGATACGCAGGGTTGTTATAAATTCTTTTGGTAAAACCTTAGCGGTTAGTTTGGGCAGGAGCACAGAGAGTTGGGACTCTGGGAGAGAGAAGCAGGAACTCTATGTTTTGGGAGATGGGAGAAAGACTGAACCACAGTGAGTCTACACTTCCACAGGTTTACTGGAGTGATGGGTGCCTTAAAGGCTCTCAAGCCTATTTTTTTCCTTCATTATCATAAAAATTGTTTTGTCCAGCGTTTTTTACAATAAACTGGTATAACTCCTTTTGGACTCATGTTGGGTTTTTTTACACCACAACGGACATTTTTTCCATTTTCACAATCTTACAGTGCTACAAGGTGTACCAACAATGCAGACAGCATTGGTCAGCAAGGTCAGTATTTGTATGTGTTTTGTAAAGACATCTGCAGTGATTAATGTGTGACAAAGGAAGAATTTTACTAACCAATTTCTCAATCAAATACTGTAGAGACTACACACAGGGAAAAGTCCATCAACTCATCACAGGTTTATGAAATCAGCCATGTAACAATGTCAAACTGTGCAGAAACTGAGACCAGTCCATTTGTTAACCATACAACAGTAGGAAAGTGCTAAAAAGAGCTGTATAAGTACTTGTATAAAAAATAAAGTGTTTTGACATGTGTAAAGGCACAACATCTGAGGTTATGATCAACACCACTGATCAACATCAGGTGATGGAGAACACTGAAGAACAATCAGTACAAAACATAGGGCCTACGTAGGAAAACTATAAAGTTTACAGCAAAAGAAACAGTCATAAATCAATTTGACAAAGTTTGTCATCATTCAGTACAACAGGTCCAAAAACTTGTATATAATGCCCTAATCAAGTCCACAAACAACTACAGGAGTTGAGTCTGCATGGAAAGTCTGTGTAGTACACACATGCAACTTTATGGGATTATAAATTTATTATGCAATAAAAGTTTGATTTAACATCAATATAAACATGTAGAAAATGGTGAAAACCCTGGAAACCTAATATCTGAACTATGTACACAATCTTTGTCTGCCACACCATCAGGCTCAACATCCCCCTATGGATTTTAACACAGTTTGAATATCATTTGCATATTCAAAAACAAGTGACCACTTCCAACAGAATGTGTTCAGGAGAATCCCCAATATCAGCCATCTTTTATTTAAAGGAATAGCTTGACCAAACATGCTAACATGCTAATTATGAAAACAAGGAGCTACCAGTTAATGGCATTTCCAAAATACAAACTACTTTGGTTAACTGTAAACACGAACTGGCAGCCATCAACTGGCAGGATGTAATTGCCACAATGCTAGATTCTGTGGCTAACTGTGATAGCCGTTAGCCTGGAGTTAGTTTTATGTCATTTCCATAATGCTAGCTTATCCTGAACACAAGATAGTAAGCATCACTTGCAATGATGCAATTTCCATAATGCTATCTACTGCGGCTAACTGTCTTAAGTTACCAGCGAGCATGAAGCCATTACTGTAATGTTCAGTTGTGACTATTAGATTTCATTCACTGCTAGCAACACCAATATTTTTGACTAACCTACTCCTTTAATTGTGTCAGCTGGGCTTCCTAAAAATGAGATCTCCATGCCTGACCACTGCGAGAGTGAACCTTTTTTTAGTTTAGCAGCTGTTGTTCATTACATATTATACCACAGCGCTTTCAAACTGTCCTCTTTCCAGGCGGTCTTTGTGATCCCTCCAGGTGGAGGCTGGCATGCTGCTGTAAGGGTCCAGCAGGATCCGGAAGCAGCGCACCAACAGGAAGACCAGGATGAGCAGCAGAAGGCCGACAAAGCACAGTGCAGTGCTCTGTTCTGTGTCTGAGGCCAGAGGAAGCCCAGCTGTGGCTCCAGAGCCTGCAGCCGGACTCACGGACTGGAGGTCATAGCCCAGCAGCGGAGCTCTGCTCATCTTGTCCAGGAAAGAGGCCACTAGGTCTATCACTGGATGGTCAGCAGGTGCGGAGGTGACGGACATCAGTCGCACAGTCTACTGTATCTGGAGGCAAGTCAGGAAGACCTCAAAGGATGGAGCTCCAGAATGAGATCTAAAGGTTAAACAGATTACACAATTAAGCAATTAACATCCTCCTTTATTACTGAGG
This sequence comes from Pygocentrus nattereri, assembly GCF_015220715.1. Classification (NCBI taxonomy): domain Eukaryota; kingdom Metazoa; phylum Chordata; class Actinopteri; order Characiformes; family Serrasalmidae; genus Pygocentrus; species Pygocentrus nattereri. Next base: position 16,162,410 of record NC_051229.1, on the reverse strand, counting down.
TACAGAGGGCAGGAGCGTCAGTCATAAACACTGCTTAAGTGGCTAGAATTTCAACAGGACAAGAGACTACAGTCACGTCTGCATTTAGATCCATTTGAAAAACACCAGTAAATAAGGTGGTCAAAAGCTGGCATGCCAGCATAGTCTGGTCCCCTTGAGAGGGAGCGGTCACTGCAAATCAATACAAAGTTTTTCACTTTTATCCTATGATGAAACATTTCTATCCTGATGGGAGTGGAGATATTCAGAATAAAAACCAATGAATATCATGTTAATCATATGCTATAACCTTCTCCCTCACCAGATTTCAACCAAGTTGAACACCTTTAGGAGATTTTGGATTGATGTGTTAGACAACAGTCTCCATCACCATCATCAAAACAACAGTTGAGGGACGATCTTTTGGGAGAAAGGTGTTCCATCCACCAGCACAGTTCTAGAGAACTAGAGAATCTATGGCAAGGGGCACTGAAGCTGTTCTGGAGGCACATCACCTTATGTTGCTTTTTCCTTTATTCTGTCACCAACCATTCATACATTAAAATGCAAAGTTTGAAGTTTCATACAAAGATCAAATAATAATAATAATATACTTTATGTACTTATAGAATAGTATATTTCATATAACTATATTTTACATAATAAAAGACTGCCCAAAGTGTTTTTCAAACAAAGAACAACTACAAAACAAAAATAACTGCAATAAATAAATGAAAAATAAATCAAAACAAATGTAATAAACAAGTATAAGACACAACAAAAAATGAATAAAAATAGAATTATATATTAATTTAATTATATTAATACAAGAGTATCTATCATTTAAAATATTAAAATAGTGTATAGAACATCTGCTAGTTTCTAATTTATAGTATTTCAGTCTGCACTGTATGAATTATTGTTAAATAAAATAAATTATCAATATGGCATGCGATTCCACCACACTAGTGCTGTGAATAACTGAAAAAACAAGCATAACAGAAAAAAATAAAAAATTAAAAACAAAATAAATGTGACAAAATATTACATCAAATGAAATATTTAAAAAAAACATGATATGAAGAAAATACTAAGACAACAATGATGAATCTTTATAATTGTGGAATTCTAGTTCAGCAAATAAATAAATAAACAAACAAACAACAAATAAAGCAGCATCTACATCTACTCTGACTAAAACAGGAAGAGGCCTTGTCCAAGCTGTATTGAACCATAATCACATTAGTGATGTTGTGGCGAATTACGCTGTTATTTATATAAACAGCAGTAATAATGGGCATACAGTGGAACGCTCACTGGTAGCTAATGGTAACAACACACTTGTACATCTTCAGGTGTCCTCTTCAGCCAAGCAGCATAATCCTCGCCTGGAGGGCTGACGAGTGTAGAGTGAATTCAAGCAGAAGGACAGAAGCTTCTATTTCAGGCACAAATGTGCAGCGAAGCAAAGGCACTGATTGATTTTAATCTTAAGAAGCCCTCAATCAATATTCACCACATAAAAGAGACACACAACACTGCTAAATAATGAGGCTACCAAGGTTGGCAGGAGCAGTGGGCTACATATATAAGACAGAGATGAAGATACATGAATGTTACTGAGGTTATATACAAAATCTTTTAAAGGAGAAATCCATCGATATTTCAAAAGTTCTGAAAAAAGAACATGAGCTATTCAGAACAATTTGATGTGAATTGGTTCACTGTAGGCAAACTTACCAGCTCTGATTTCTTTACAGTGGTGGTGATAGGAACCAGGAGTCACAATGTCAACAACATTAATGTAGAGGAACCACAACATGTTTATGATGTTGATGATGGTAAAAAAGTGACTTATCTGCAAAGTTTTCTTTGGGGACTGTTTGTCTTATAATAGTCTGTGTGTACCTCTCCACCATGAATGGATTTTTAAAAATACATTTTTGATCAGAAGCTTATCTCAAAGCTATTGTAAAACTCAGGCATCAGGCTTTCAGCTCTATGTCATATAATAATTTTCTGTGAGGTTCATTAGCACAAGTTGGGAATCACTGTATTTTTTAAAAATACAATTAAAATGTATTATTATTATTATTATTATATCCAGAATGCCTTGCATTTTAAATGTGATGATAAAATCTCAAGCAGATAACATATCAAGAATAACTATAAATAAATAATTACAACAACATATAGTATTTACCATTTAATAACTTTTCCTGAAAACCCTTCTGGTGTCTAGCTCACAGTATTTCATTCTACGTTATAAAAGTTATCATGAATTTATTATGAGATTATTACTATGACAAGTGATTCCAAACTTTTGAAAGCTAATGTACCTTTCAAATTCATTAAACACCTATTTCCTTTTGCCATGGTTGTAAACAGTTTTGACTTGATAAGTTTGTCAATAATGTTGCATTTGGCATCAAACCACTCTGAATATCTTTATGTCTTAACCATTTCATTATAGAGCAATTTCAAATCACTGGAATTCTCTTTCAACCCTCACAGAGCTTCTGTCAGTGTTGCTCCCATTTGTTTTCCTGGCCCAGTTCTCTTCTATTGGATTGTTCAAGATCAAGAGTAAACAATAACTAGTATCCCTAAAAAACAGTTTATCCTGTAAAATAACAGGATAACAGGATAAAAAATAACTTCCATTCCCCAGTTTCATGTGTTATGATGTTATCATGTCAATGAAAGCATTTTTAATCAGGTCATTCTAAATGTTAAAGTGTTGCATTTGCAGGAGTATCCTGAAATTTCAGAACATTCTACTGACAACTTTCTACATTTTACAATATTTTTACAAGACTTCTTATTACGCCTGTTTTATGCTTTTTATGCTGAGTAGCTCAGCAAATTTAACTCCAACTGGCCTCTCGGCCGCCTTCACATAGACAGGGTAATATGTGGAGGTTGAGGATAAACCAAAGGCTTCTTCTAACAGAGCCAAATAGAAAAAAGGTCATAAAGTTCAGACTTTACAGCAATTCTAAAATTGTACTTGCAATAATCTGCTTGATTTCTTTGATAGTTTTTGGGGAAAAAGCAGAATCTTAACACTTTTATAATGTAGGTTTATATTGGACACTGAATCTTTTCCATGAAATGCGGTGAAGGGTTTGCAGAGCTGACACTGAATGTATGGATGACGCTGAAAAATAATTTTATTTAAATGACTTATGAATCTATTTCTCTCAGAATAACTGGGTTTATGACAAAGCCTCTCCAGAGATTACAAGACTGAGAACAGAACCAATTAATCAACTAAGGATGAGAGACGTTCAGAAAAACGCCTAGATCAAAACAAACAACTAACTCATCAACACCAACAAACAATCACAGATCAATCTAAAGCCTCACTGATCCACCAGTCTTCAGCTCTTCATCATCACTGTCCTGTAGGATCCTTTTATTCCTTCAGTCCAGTGAGGACTGGTCAAGACTAGCAGCCTGATAAACTCAACTCAGACCTGTAAAATGGTCAGCAGCATAATTATGATATAATCACATGAAGTTCTTTGACTTTGCTCTGAGTGTAAAGAGCTGTAAATGCCTTCCTGCAGCTGAAGCTTTAGCTCTCTGCTGTGTTTAAACTCCTGTATGTTAAAGCCGCTCTACTCACCCCTCTCTCTCTCTTTGTTTCTCTCTCTCTCTCTCTTTCGCATGCGCGGGTCTTTCTCCATCCCACCGCTTCTCACTGATGATGCGCGCTCTGCCGCTTCAGCGCAAGCTTCACCATCGTACCACGCGCCACGTCTTATTGGTCTGGAGAGCACACAGAGGGGGAGTCCGAGAGCAACAACTAAACCTGAAACAAGGATTTATATAAGCCATCTTCATCCTCCTCCTCACCATCCTCCTCCTCCTCACTGTCATCATCATCACCATCACCATCACGTTAAACTGTCTTCATCATAATCCTCACTGATGACCATTAATTTAACTTACAGTGGGTTGCAAAAGTATTCATACCCCTTGAACTTTTCCATATTTTGTCACATTACAACCACAAACATAAATATATTTCACTGGAATTTAATGTGAAAGACCAACACAAAGTGGTATACAATTGTGAAGTGGAAAGAAAATTATACATGAATCAAAACATTTTTTACAAATAAAAAACTAATAAGTGCGACGTGCAAAAGTATTCAGCCCCCTTTTCCCTGAGTGCAACCAATTGCATTCAGAAGTTGCCTGATGACTGCTAATGACTCAAAAGGGTCCACCTGTGTGTAATCTAATCTCAGTACAAATACAGCTGCTCCGTGACGGCCTCAGATGTTGGTTAAGAGAATATTGGGGAGCAAACAGCATCATGAAGTCCAAAGAACACACCAGACAGGTTAGGAATATGGTTTTGGAGAAGTTTAAAGCAGGCTTAGGTTATAAAAAGATTTCCCAAGCTTTGAACATCTCACAGAGCACTGTTCAATCCATCATCCGGAAATGGAAAGAGTATGGCACCACAGTAAACCTGCCAAGACAAGGCCGTCCACCTAAACTTACAGGCCGAACAAGGAGATCACTGATCAGAGAGGCAGCCAAGAGGCCCATGGTGACTCTGGATGAAATGCAGAGAGCCACAGCTCAGGTGGGGGAAACTGTCCACAGGACAACAATTAGTCGTGCACTACACAAATGTGGTCTTTATGGAAGAGTGGCAAGGAGAAAGCCATTGTTAAAAGAAAACCATAAGAAGTCCCGTTTGCAGTTTGCCAGAAGCCATGTTGAGGACACAGCAAACATGTGGAAGAAGGTGCTTTGGTCAGACGAGACCAAAATAGAACTTTTTGGCCACAATGCAAAACGCTATGCGTGGCGGAGAAATAACACTGCACATCACTCTGAAAACACCATCCCCACTGTCAAATATGGTGGTGGCAGCATCATGCTCTGGGGGTGCTTCTCTTCAGCAGGGACCGGGAAGTTGGTCAAAGTTGATGGGAAGATGGATGGAGCCAAATACAGGGCAATCTTGGAAGAAAACCTGTTGGAGTCAGCAAAAGATTTGAGACTGGGGCGGAGGTTCACCTTCCAGCAGGACAACGACCCTAAACATAAAGCCAGAGCTACAATGGAGTGGTTTAAAAAAAAGAATATTCATGTGTTAGAATGGCCCAGTCAGAGTCCAGACCTAAACCCAATTGAGAATTTGTGGCAAGATCTCAAAACTGCTGTTCACAAACGCTCTCCATCCAATCTGACTGAGCTTGAGCTGTTTTGCAAGGAGGAATGGGCAAGAATTTCAGTCACTAGATGTGCAAAGCTGGTGGAGACATACCCTAAAAGACTTGCAGCTGTAATTGCAGCAAAAGGTGGCTCCACAAAGTATTGACTCAGGGGGGCTGAATACTTTTGCACGTCGCACTTATTAGTTTTTTATTTGTAAAAAATGTTTTGATTCATGTATAATTTTCTTTCCACTTCACAATTGTATACCACTTTGTGTTGGTCTTTCACATTAAATTCCAGTGAAATATATTTATGTTTGTGGTTGTAATATGACAAAATTTGGAAAAGTTCAAGGGGTATGAATACTTTTGCATCCCACTGTATCATCATCATCATCATCATCACTTTATCCTATCTTCATCAAAATCCTCACTGACGACCATTCATTTAACTTATCATCATCATCATCACTTTATCCTATCTTCATCAAAATCCTCACTGACGACCATTCATTTAACTTATCATCATCATCATCACTTTATCTTATCTTCATCAAAATCCTCACTGACGACCATTCATTTAACTTATCATCATCATCATCACTTTAACCTGTCTTCATCATAATCCTCACTGACGACCATTAAACTTATCATCATCATCATCACTTTATCCTGTCTTCATCATAATCCTCACTGATGACCATTAATTTAACTTATCATCATCATCATCATCACTTTATCCCATCTTCATCATAATCCTCACTGATGACCATTAATTTAACCTATCATCATCATCATCATCACTTTATCCTGTCTTCATCATAATCCTCACTGACGACCATTAATTTAACTTATCATCATCATCATCACTTTATCCTGTCTTCATCATAATCCTCACTGATGACCATTAATTTAACTTATCATCATCATCATCATCATCATCATCATCACTTTAACCTGTCTTCATCATAATCCTCACTGACGACCATTAATTTAACCTATCATCATCATCATCATCATCATCACTTTATCCTGTCTTCATCAAAATCCTCACTGATGACCATTAATTTAACCTATCATCATCATCATCATCATCATCATCATCATCACTTTAACCTGTCTTCATCATAATCCTCACTGACGACCATTAATTTAATTTATCATCATCATCATCATCACTTTATCCTGTCTGCATCATAATCCTCACTGATGACCATTAATTTAACTTATCATCATCATCATCATCACTTTATCCCATCTTCATCATAATCCTCACTGATGACCATTAATTTAACTGATCATCATCATCATCATCATCACTTTATACTGTCTTCATCAAAATCCTCACTGATGACCATTAATTTAACTTATCATCATCATCATCATCACTTTAACCTGTCTCCATCATAATCCTCACTGATGACCATTAATTTAACCTATCATCATCATCATCACTTTATCCTGTCTTCATCATAATCCTCACTGATGACCATTAGTTTAACCTGTCATCATCATCACCATCATCACTTTATCGTGTCTTTATCATAATCCTCACTGATGACCATTAATTTAACCTATCATCATCATCATCACTTTATCCTGTCTTCATCATAATCCTCACTGATGACCATTAGTTTAACCTGTCATCATCATCACCATCATCACTTTATCGTGTCTTTATCATAATCCTCACTGATGACCATTAATTTAACTTATCATCATCATCATCACTTTATCCTGTCTTCATCATAATCCTCATTGATGACCATTAATTTAACTTATCATCATCATCATCATCATCATCATCATCACTTTATCCTGTCTTCATCATAATCCTCACTGATGACCATTAATTTAACCTATCATCATCATCATCATCACTTTATCCTGTCTTCATCAAAATCCTCACTGATGACCGTTAATTTAACCTATCATCATCATCATCATCATCACTTTATCCTGTCTTCTTCATAATCCTCACTGATGACCATTAATTTAACCTATCATCATCATCATCATCATCATCATCATCATTACTTTATCCTGTCTTCATCATAATCCTCACTGATGACCATTAATTTAACTTATCATCATCACTTTATCCTGTCTTCATCATAATCCTCACTGATGACCATTAATTTAACCTATCATCATCATCATCATCATCATCACTTTATCCTGTCTTCATCAAAATCCTCACTGATGACCGTTAATTTAACCTATCATCATCATCATCACTTTATCCTGTCTTCTTCATAATCCTCACTGATGACCATTAATTTAACCTATCATCATCATCATCATCATCATATCATCATCACTTTATCCTGTCTTCATCATAATCCTCACTGATGACCATTAATTTAACTTATCATCATCATCATCACTTTATCCTGTCTTCATCATAATCCTCACTGATGACCATTAGTTTAACCTGTCATCATCATCACCATCATCACTTTATCCTGTCTTCATCATAATCCTCACTGATGACCATTAATTTAACTTATCATCATCATCATCATCATTATCACTTTATCCTGTCTTCATCATAATCCTCACTAATGACCATTAATTTAACCTATCATCATCATCATCATCATCACCATCATCACTTTAACCTATGTTCATCATCATCTTCATCATTATCTTTATCATCACTTCAACCTTTTTTCATCTTCCCTCCTCACAATCACCACTTTAGCCCATCTTATCACTAGAATCATTCTCATAGTAATCCTTTATTATTATATTGCATCAATCTTCCATCACTAATTACCATCCTCATCACTGCAACTGATCGGAATCAGCATACCATCATCATTACGACTATAACCTATATGATGATCATTACTACCTGTCTTCATTCAGAAATCTTCACCATCCTCATCCTTATCATAATCACTATATCTATCATCGTCACCCTCACCACTATAACCTGTCACAATCATCATCATGATTTTACCCCTTGTGGCTTTCTTCATCATCTTTTTTCCTTAAAACCTGTGGAAATAACAGATCCACCTAAATGGCTCGGATTGTTTGATAAATGTTAATATAAATGTAAATATCACTGTAAATGCTGAATACAGAAATTCATTATTTTAGTTAGAATTGTTCTCAGAAGACAGGTCATCAGTGCTGTCAGCCTACATGACTCTATCAAGGAGAATATAGACAGGGGTCTTAAAGAAGGTCATACAGAACCGACCTGATTATATTGCTTATGTATTATTAAATTTTATTAGACACAAGACAAGGATTAGATCAATGCATTAGTGTGTCACTGCATAAAAAATCATTCACTGTTCCTTAATACCACTGGACTAAATAAAAGATACAATCCTGGACACAGTCCTAGAAACAAGGCTGGATTGACCAACACGTTTTTTTCATTGTTTTTCCCCCTTTTTTCCATTCACATGTATCATATTAACTGCCTGTCCACTATAATCTCATCCACGCTGCCCATCTGTTGCCCAATCAGACCCTCAGTAGGACAATAATTCATTTATCACAGATCCAGATATCCTGAGGAAACACAGCATATAATTTCATATAGAGCTGGATTGTGGAGCATATGCTCATAATAATCATCTATTGGAGCAGATGGGTCAGTCCTGACATGGCTATAAGATTAGATTGTGGAACTACAGCAGGGCCAAGACCTGAACTCTGAATGATCCCCAAAAGCTTGAATAATTTTGTCTCTCCTTTGAAACAGGATTTATAGAGATAACAGCAATAATATGCTGATAATAAATAATTAGGATAATTAAGATAAAGCAGAAATTGAATAAATTATGGGTGGTCTCTGACTGTATATCCCCAGTTTACCATATATAACGATGACCCAGCTGTCTGCACATGAGGGCTTAGGATCTCAACTAAAAGAAGGCACACTGAATGTGATAATGCATTTGCTAAACGTAGTCTGTTCCTGATTAAACTTGTATGGTGCGCTTGTGCTACATGGGTTTGCTGACACATCATGGAGTGAGCACCACTTAGGCAAATTGCTATTGTATTTTAAAGCATATTTTAACTAGGCAGCAGAAATAATATCACTGCTGTAGGAAGAAAATCTTATATCTCCAAAATGGTAATTTTACAGAAGAAGGAAAAAACCTGCTTTACTTTTAACGTAGGTCAATGTCATTTTGGGTCATTCCTTTTAGTTCACTCATCATGAAATCTACATACAATATAAAGGGCAACAGGTATTTTCAAATGGTGTCAAAAACTGAAGTCAAAAATGGAGATGCAAGGTTTTCTTCTGACAACAGCCATATAAATAATTGAAAACAATTTGGTAAATAAAACATTATATGGCCTACTTGCCCATTTTTAACCCAATCACATTTTAAAAATAAAAATACACCTCAGAAGTTCATGACTTGAAAGTGGTGTGTTGAAAATGCTTTGCTCTGGTGGCTACATAGAGCACTGCCACGTTACAATACTGTTAACATATTAAAAAAAGCTCACATATTAACTTAGCAGTAGGTTGTTGCAGTGAAGACTAATTAATAAAGAACTGTTATAGTAACACTTGATTACTGCTAAGTTAATACATACTAAAGCATCATTGGCTTTAAGATTATTATTAATATTATTAAGAAATAATATTTTTCTTTGTTTAAATTACTTTCAAAAAATGTCATAACATTACATTTTGACTCAGCATATTTTCTTGACCCAAAAGTTAACGCTGTGCCAACCAGCCCCGCTCCACTGTACATGCACAGTGTCCTGGTAAATAAGTGACTCTGTGAGAAGAATGTTCATATGAGCTTGTTAAATATGACCAAAATATGTCAGGCTGTCATGTACCTTCATCCTCATCAGGTATTTTCATTTTTATACTGATGCAAGAGTTTGCAAAAATTCAGTCAACTGTCCAGAGAATTCTTCCCCCCTTCTGTTTAGACTCCCTGTGTGCAACAGAAGGCCACTCAGCATTTTGTTGTGTTTCAGCCACAGAGGGAGTCATGCAGAAATACATAACTATAGAGCACTGTACAGTACTGTCCACTCTTAGGTTCATTTGTTTTCTGGACAAAATAGCCATGAAGTACTACATATTCATTTTTCAGAGTCAGAAAGCAGGAAACATAAGATCACGGGAAATAACGTAAATTTGGAAGCACACAGTTCACACAAACGCCTCCAACATTTTACATATAACAGCACACCTGTATTTAATTTGTCCACTCTTTTGTGCACCTACTGTCACTTTAACTCCATCTTTCCAATCATTGTCAAAGCTGTTCCTTATATTGTTTCCCTTCAGACACTAACAGCCAGACAAGCAACTACCCAGACTCACCTCAGCTGCCTTCAACATTTGTTTCTCGTGTGACATTAATACAGCTAAAAGAGATGTTTCTGAGGAGATCAGATATAACCCACCTGCAGATATAATCCACCTGCATAAGGAAGGAGGGATCCACAGGTGTTTCTGTCATTTCTTACACTATGAGAAAACAACTCAACACTATGAAAGGATGTGTAGCTGTTCAAGTAGCCCTCACTGAGAGCAGCAAACAGACAAAAAGAAGAAATATTTGCACTAGAGCACCAAAACTGGACATCTGAGACGTGGAGTAAGGTTTTCTGGACTGAGGAGTTTATATTTGGGATTATTTCAGTTGTGAGGAGCAGAAAATGCAACTAACTTCTAAGACTAATGTTTGCTATCCGGTGTCGACCAGAGGAGGATGGGTTCCCCTTCTGAGTCATGGTTCCTCTCAAGGTTTCTTCCTCTTTTAGGGAGTTTTTCCTTGCCACCTTGACCCGGATTTTCTTTCTTTTCGCTTCTCTCTGTAATACTGATTGTTTTGTAAAGCTGCTTTGTGACAACACCTGTTGTAAAAAGCGCTATATAAATAAATTTTGCTTGCTTGCTAAGCTGTGGAAAAATATTCCTGCAGATTTCTTTAAAAACTGAAATCAAGTCTCCAGAAATGAATGGACTCTGTAATAAAGGTAAAGAGTGGACTGAGTGCAAAGAGGTTTGACACTATGATTTGTTTCTGTGTAATTTTGTATTAAGCACATTTTTAAAAAATGAACAACGTATATTTACAGTGAGGAAAATAAGTATTTGAACACCCTGCGACTTTGCAAGTTCTCCCACTTAGAAATCATGGAGGGGTCTGAAATTTTCATCTTAGGTGCATGTCCACTGTGAGAGGAAATCACAATGTGTGATTTTTTAATAATTTATTTGTGTGTTACTGCAGCAAATAAGTATTTGAACACCTGTGAAAATCAATGTTAATATTTGGTACAGTAGCCTTTGTTTGCAATTACAGAGGTCAAACGTTTCCTGTAGTTTTTCACCAGGTTTGCACACACTGCAGCAGGGATTTTGGCCCATTCCTCCACACAGATCTTCTCCAGATCAGCCAAGTTTCTGGGCTGGCACTGAGAAACACAGAGTTTGAGCTCCCTCCAAAGATTTTCTATAGGGTTTAGGTCTGGAGGCTGGCTAGGCCACTCCTTGAAATGCTTCTTATGGAGCCACTCCTTGGTTATCCTGGCTGTGTACTTTGGGTCATTGTCATGTTGGAAGACCCAGCCACGACCCATCTTCAATGCTCTAACTGAGGGAAGGAGGTTGCTAACCAAATTCTCACAATACATGGCCCCGGTCATCCTCTCCTTAATACAGTGCAGTCGTCCTGTCCCATGTGCAGAAAAACACCCCCAATGCATGATGCTTCCACCCCCATGCTTCACAGTAGGGATGGTGTTTTTGGGATGGTACTCATCATTCTTTGTCCTCCAAACACAACGAGTGGAATTAAGACCAAAAAGTTCTATTTTGGTCTCATCTGACCACAGAACTTTCTCCCATGACTCCTCTGGATCATCCAATTGGTCATGGGCAAACTTAAGACGGGCCTGGACGTGTGCTGATTTAAGCAGGGAAACCTTCCATGCCATGCATGAATTTGAACTATGACATCTTAGTGTATTACCCACAGTAAACTTGGAAACAGTGGTGCCAGCTCTCTTCAGGTCATTGACTAGCTCCTCCCGTGTAGTTCTGGGCTGATTCCTCACCTTTCTTAGGATCATTGATACGCCACGAGGTGAGATCTTGCATGGAGTCCCAGTCCGAGGGAGACTGACAGTCATGTTTAGCTTCTTCCATTTTCTAATAATTGCACCAACAGTTGATCTTTTTACACCAAGCAGCTTGGCAATTGCCTCGTATCCCTTTCCAGCCTTGTGAAAGTCTACAATTTTGTCTCTGGTGTCTTTGGACAGCTCTTTGGTCTTAGCCATGTTAGTAGTTGGAGTCTTACTGACTGTGTGGGGTGGACAGGTGTCTTTATGCAGCTAACGACCTCAAACAGATGATTCTAATTTAGAATAAAAAGTGGAGTGGAGGTGGACTTTTTAGAGGCGGACTAACGGATCTTTGAGGGCCAGAATTTTTGCTGATTGACAGGTGTTCAAATACTTATTTGCAGCAGTAACACACAAATAAATTATTAAAAAATCATACATTGTGATTTCCTGATTTTTTTTTTAGATTATGACTCTCACAATGGACATGCACCTAAGATGAAAATTTCAGACCCCTCCATGATTTCTAAGTGGGAGAACTCGCAAAGTCGCAGGGTGTTCAAATAAATTAAACATTAAACTTACATTACATTAAATTGCCAAAGGTGGTCACTGACTTTTGCAACAGTACTGTCTTGGCGGTCTTTGATTCTCAACCAAGACAGTAGATACTCAGTTATTGTGCTATGATAACTATAACAAGGTGCAGTGCAACATTCAGCCCAGCACTAAGCATGTATGGTGACGCATTGACGTATTGCAGTATTGCGCATGAATATGAAACCCAGTCAGACGTTCAAATCTACAATGGCATACTAGATGATTAAATGTTAATGTAATTTATATGACTTGATATTTAATGCATGACACATTAATTAATATAACAATATATATATTTAGTTGATTTAATATTCATATAAGTAATAAAATATTCAGTAATACTAGACTGAACCGGCAGACACTTAAAAAGAAATTCCACCTTCTTTTCAAAATGTCCACATAAGTAAATCACTGAGGTGTTAAAAGAAGTCATTCAGTGTGGTTTGGTGTGACATGGTTCATTGTAGAGAAAATTACTGACTCTCTCTTTACAGTGGTGCTGATGAGAGCCAAGGTTCAAGCACAATGTCTGAAACACAAATACAGCCATTTTATGTACTATTCAAATTGACCTGAGATCCTACGTTTCTGAATCTTTCTAAGTATTGTTGGTAATAGATAACAGTACAAAACAACCAGCAACTCCATTAAAACCATCTCCTTATGTTTACATTCTCCATTTATCTGCTTCAATTACCATTTATTCTTCAATTACAGACTGTAGTCCATCTGTTTCCCTGCATGCTTGGTCACCCCGTTCTTCAGTGGTCAGGACCCCATGGAGAGCAGGTATCATTTGGGTGGTGGATCATTCTCAGCACTGCAGTGACACTGACATGTTGGTGGCATGTTGGATGGTCTGAGTGGATCAGTGCACTGGAGCTTTTAACACCTCAGTGTCACTACTGGACTGAGAATAGTCCACCATCCAGAAACATCCAGCCAATATAGTCCTGTGGGCAGAATCTTGTGACCGCTGATGAAGGACTAGAGGATGACCAACACACACTATGCAGCAACAGATGAGCTACTGTCTTTGACTTTACATCCACAAGGTAGACAGTATTAGACAACAGCTCTATTAGAGCGGACAGAATGTCTAATAGAGTAGACAGTGAGTGGACATAGTGTGTAAAATCTCCAGATCTTTAGTGTTTAAACAGTGTTATATACACTGTATGTATGCATGTATGTATGTATATACATATATACGGTATATATATCACTGTGTAAACACTGCAGATTAAACACAAATGTCCACTCACTGTGAACAGTTCTGAGTTGGTAATTTAATGACTTTTACATCTTAACCATTTAATTATGCAGTACTTCTAAAAAAAAACTTAATGTTAAAATAAATTATTTTAGAAACTAACTGGACACTGCATGTTTTAACTGATAGTGCTGCAGGGTTTACAGAGAGGAGATGTAATAATAGCATATAAAGGTGTTCCTCCGCCCCCTCAAGAGCTGTTTAGTAGGAAAAAAAAAGCAAAGACCAAACAGTGTAGACTTGAATTAAAGCGGCAGTTTTTTTTTCCAGGACAAACTAATTCTGCTTCCTAAGTAAAAACTAACCCAGTTCACAGAAAGCGAAGTTGCACATAGTGCAGTCTGTGAGTTTGCGAGACTTTGGGATTTACAGCACTTTCTCTGTCTGCAAAAACACCCAGCTTGCAGCACGATTGCATCTTTTTCCTCCCAGAAGACAACCAAAAATGCTACATGTGCCAGAAAGAAAGTTCCAGAACCCTTAATGATGAAATACATTAGGATCTGCCAGTTGCTACCATCCATTACTGTATTCAATTTAGGAAATCATGCTCCTGAAGCTTGCTTAATGCCCATTCTGACTGCATGCTTTCTCTGGTACAAGGCCATTATGGGACATTACTGAATTCTCCGTAATGTAGTCTAACTGGATTTATGAAATTATGGCTCCAGAGGATGTAAAAAGCTTTTCTTTTCCCTTGAATGCCTTGGAATACCCCTCTAACTTCAAACGCCCTGTGCTGCGTCATCATCCAAAACAAGCTTACATTTACTCAGGCATTAGGTCAGTCAGAATGCAATGAGAGATATCAAGCGATGGGCAATGTGCAGATTCTTCAGACGTCAGTAACACAGCAGGGATAACAGCACAGCAAGGCTCCACTGAAGGTCTACTTCAAGCCCTCACACTGTAAGCTGATCTTAAAAGAACATTTCACAGCAGTCTCTATTTGTGCAAGTGTAGCATACAGTCAACTACCAAGGACGATTCTGATGTTTCCCAACACAAATAGCAGAAAACCAGAGGAGTCTTGGTTCCTATCAATGTCTTTTCATCTTTTTCTTAGGGAGTTTTTCTTGCTGATGATCCCCTCAGCTTATTCACTTGGGCTGCTTTGTGACATCGTTACATCAATTATACTTTGTTGTAAAGCCACTACTAGAAAGTACAGCTTCCAAACATTTATGGTAAGAAGTAATTAGCATTTATTTTTTGCAGCATTGTGGTTCAGTTTTGGCCCATTCCTCTTGGTAAACCTTCAGTTTCCCTAGGTCACGAAGGTCTTTCCAATGGACTCCAAATCCTCTAGAAATTTTCAGTAGGATGGGCTAGGTCATGCAAGCGCGTTCACCTTCTTCAGAAATCAATCTGAAGTAGTTTTTTCTGTATGTTTGGGGTCACTGTCTTGTTGAAACATCCATCTTCTCCCCAGATTCAGTTTCTGTGATAATGAGATTTAATTCTCCTCCAATATGTCCCAGTACATTGTTCCATTTATGTTTTCTGATGATGATGTCTAATGCCCTCAACTGTCTGCAGAAAAACAGATCATGATGCTCCCACCTCCTACTTTATCGTGGGGATGGTGTTCGTAGGACCATACACACAACCTTTATTCTCCAAACATGACAAACTAAATTATTGGCAAGAGTTCTAGTTTGTCTAAATGCTTAAAATTTTGTAGATGAACATCGCTGAGTTTTGCATCAATTGTAGGAACAGCGATGACTGCAGTACAGTTCATTGCTTATTATTTGCTGAGTAACTTTTGCTACTGCAGCTTTCAGGTAGTCCTGTCTTTTCAAGTGACTGCTGGTCTCTGTTTCGCATTGATCATTAGTCTCAGAGAGATCTTGATGATTAGTTGTAGTTCCATGAACTTTCCACATGCATAGTATCCAAGTAGTTGTGCTGACAGGGATGTTGAATGTCTTTGTCCTTGGGCTCTTCATTCAAGTGTTGCTTAATAATGTTATCCTTGAACTTAAGGAGCCTCCTTTACGTTCACCGTGATTGCTATTTGAATGAAGTCCTCTATGATTTTGCACAAGAAAATGTTTCCGCATCTCTCTCTCTCAACGTGTGTGTATATAGTGTATGTGTGTAGATAGATAGATAGACAGATAGACAGATAGACAGACAGAACTATTATAGCAATAAACCAACTTATGAGACTTATGCGAGTTTAGTGCCAGGCAGCAAATATTTTGTAAAGCATATTTAAGTTATCGCTTGCAGTTTGCACAGAAACTGACGGGAACCGTAGCTATTTACCATGAATATGGTGTGAGGGAGGTCGGAAGGTCACTTCCACTGGGAAGTGACCCTTTATTGGTCATGACACACAAACACCACAACAACCAAACCCCCCCCCCCCCCCCCCCCCCCAACAGCCTTTAAAAAACACTTTTGTAACATCTGCACACTTCAGAATTTCATTTACTCTTTGCAAATTCATACATAAAAAAAAAAACAAAAACAAAAAAAACATAGTTACAATAATGAACATATATGATTTCCATTATGCTCTCTGTCCATAAAGTACCAATAAAATAAATAGCCATCAGTGCTGCAACAGAAACCTGACTTTGAACAGTTTGGACACTGGCAGCGCAGGTCACACAGCACTCTCCACGATGCACTTCCACATGCCACAACTAGAGGTCCTTCTTCAGCAAAAACACACAAACTGTGTGATGAATTTATTTCCACCTTAATTCCACCTTTAAGAAATGTAAACATGATTAAATTGTTGAGATGTAAACAATTCAGACTGTTTAGATGTGAAATTGTTCATTGTAGAGAAACGAATACGCTCAGATTTCTTCATAATACATAATACTACTACAATGTAAATATAGTCATTTTATTTATTATCCAAAAGCACCACCACAGAATGCATGTGTGCCTATGTGTTGATAATTAGTACATTAAAAAAAAATAGTTTCTTTGGGCTCTATTTGGCCTTACAATGCCTAGGGATCTCCACCATTGATGGATTTAAATTTATAAGCTTAGGCCTAAACCTTCTCAATATACTCGGGACTTACGCAGCGTATTCATAACCATTTCACTTAACAACTTTCTGTGAGGAAGCGTTTAGATGCATTAAATAATTCAGATGTCTGGTTCACATCACCACCATCATAAGTTTTTCTAGAATGAAGCATTTCACATCAAACCACTGTCTTCGTTTTCATCCCAACCATGTAATTATGCAGAAAAATCGGAATTCCCTTTTAAAAACAATGGAATGAGACAATGACAATTTCGGTAGTACATAAAATAAAAAAAAAAAAGTACATTCTCCACTTAACTGAACCAGTCTTGCATTCTTCACTTCAACAGTCACTAAGCAATATAGTACATTATGGTACACAGTCAATTACCAGTCCATATGTAATATGTTAAAACACAGTGCATGGCAAAGAGGAATGAAACAATTATTCAACACTCATTGTCAACAGTGCATTACTGCCACTTCACTTGAAAAAGGCCACAAAAATTTGGCCAGTCGTCAGGGCTGCCTCAAAAAAGAAAAACATTAAGGTTTTTCACCGGAATAATAAAATAACCTATCCATTATTATGAAGCTGAGATGACCCTCAAACCTTAACTTGAAGCTTAATGTATATGTAAATATGTACAGTTCAATGTGTACACTATTCCAGGATTGTTTTATCCAAGGCATATTAAGTTATTTATTCAGTAGGTCATGTATCCTATATTTGATTTAAAAGTTAAACTCTTAGTCCATAAACCATAATAATACACACAAAAATACTGTAGCTTCGTCTAGTGTTCTATCCAGCTATTCAGCCCATAAAATTAGTCTTGTGAGTTTTGCTTACTCTTATTTGATGTTAATTTTGGTGCATCACAACATGAAAGCTCTGTTTTCCCAATCAAATTCACAAAGAAGCTCCTTCTCAGTTAAAGTTGTGATAAAGCAGCATCCAACTGGTTACAGTGCATAGGAATGTACAGTAATACTGTGTAATAACTGACTGTATTCAGTGGATCAGTAGTACAGCAATATCTGCTGAGGTAAATGACTCTTGTAATTCACATGGTCCCACTTATGTCAAATCACAGTATCTAAACAACTCTGGTCAAATTACATGCTTTGTTGATGTTCTCAGAGAAAACAAGATAAAATACACTCTATAGAGAACAAACTTTGAGTGCAGAACAAAATTTTTAAATTTTCAATTTCTATTTGCTTGCTAAGTTTAACATACTGGAAAAAAATCTAAACAAAGAAATACAAAATGTGTTGTAACTTTTGTACAGGTAACATTTTTTTTTTTCCTCCAAAATGTTAAATTCAGCATATAGACAGTAATTGTGCAGTAGAATGTGCAGAAGTGTGTTCTCTGTAGAGGTTGTGTAACTTACTTTTACTAACAAAACATCAGAACATAATTTGACCAGGGTGCCTAAACCTTTGTACACGACTGTACATGTGACCAATCCATGCTCCGCTCCCAAATATTTTTTTCGTACCTACTGTTCCTGGGTTACAACAGGCTTTACAAAACACTGGCAAAAATATCATTAAGTAAAACTCCAAAAACAAGTACAGTGGTTTAAATACTGAGTGGTTTAGTGTTTTGAGTCTCTAACTGTCTCATAACATTACCCACGTTTACATGCAGCCTAATAATCTGTTAATAACCAGAGTAATCGCTCAATCAGAACACAATATGTGCATGTATACACCTCAAACGGAATAAGTGAGGCCATTCGGAATAGTTTCTATCCAACTGAACGAGGCGGGTTATGCGGGTTATTACCTACGTTCTGTGCATGTGTGTCGCATCATAGCGAAAGTTTATAGCGTTCAACGTGGTGGGAGCAGAAACTGGTCTGCAGAGGATACGAAGTTTTTACTTTGAACTTTAACAAACGGTGGTGGGACGGGCATCCAGCTTATGTATCTCTCGCCACTTTCTTAATAAGGATATGTGAAGCTCGTTTTTCTGAGACTGCCATTTATAAAGTTATTAAAAACACGAACGCTACTTAGTACTGCTAGTCTCACTCTGACTGGACTGATGTGATGCTCGTTGTCATGGTACTAATGTCACTAAGTGGTACATGTGTGTAACATACGATCAGATTATATAGTGATATAGTGCGCACCTAAAAGGAGATTTTCATCATTGTTGAGTAGAGTGAGTATATAAACATCTCAGTCTTTATCTATAATCAGAACGTATTCAGTCAGATTGGCAAAAATGTTTATGTAAACACATGTAAACATGGGTAAACACAGCTATTGAGTTTCCAGTTTAAGATGCTATGCTGTCAAGCTGGACTATGGTGTTTCAGCTGATCAAAACTAAGCTAAAATATCAATGATGCAGAGCTTCCCAGCATGCTAGAGAGCTCAATTACACAAAACAGTTCAGTCAATATACACTAACAGTATGACATTTCACACATCCATCCATCCATCCATCAATTTTCCAAGCCGCTTCTCCGTCAGGGTCGCGGGGGGGTGCTGGAGTCTATAACAGCAGTCATCAGGCGGAAGGCAGGATACACCCTGGACAGGTTGCCAGTCCATCGCAGGGCAGACAGACAGACACAGACAGTCATTCACACACTCACACCAGGGGCAATTTAGCATGTCCAATTGGCCTGACTGTATGTCTTTGGACTGTGGGAGGAAACCGGAATAAATATCATTTGAAATGAATAGCGTATTTTAAAATTATGTACCCTGACAAAAACATATGTAATTTCTTCTATGAAAATTTTTTGCCCAATGTTCTGTAAAAACTGTCCAACCTTGCAATAGCTCCTGCAAAAGAACAGATTTGCGGGCGGAGCATGGATGTCAAATAATAAGTTAAAAATTACTATTACTCAATACAATTACTCAAATATTAACATTTGTCTAATGTCATTGAATAAATTAAATATTAGTATAATTAATACATTAAACTGTGTCATTTTCTTGATAATTAATTTAACATTAATATTCTAATGTTCTGTAAAACTAGTTTGTACTAGTTTGTTCTGTAAAACTACCTTGCAAACACTGCTAAGAAAGAACACATTTGTGGGTGGAGCATGGAGAGCTCATCCGCTCAGCACAGGCAAAAACTGTGTCGGGCAGTCTCAGATTCTTTGTGGAGAGCAGCTTTGATTTCATGTAAAGAAGCTGAGTATTCTGTCCAATGTGAAGAACCTCTGTGAACTCACACTGCCTGGCATTACACACAAGGTGGTTTCTCTCAGAGCACTTGCTCAGTGCTGGACGCTGACATGTCTAGTAGCCTCCAGGCGGCATGTGGGTTGAGCTCCTCCTGGTCCCTGCACAGCGCCCACACATACATCATCCTTAATACCTTCTCCTACACACAAACAGAACAGGGGAGCATAGTCTCAGTAAAGAGTACATCATTTTTGTTTTGAGTGCTGTCCATTCCCAGCCTGACAGGGCCCAACAAAAATCATGTTGTTTTCTCAGCTTGGGCTGTTTTCGAATGAGCAATTTTTTATGCGGTAGATTTTGCCCACTCTCACACCTTTTCTCTCAGGCACTTTCTGTTTCTTGCACTTTCTTTTTCTCTCTCGGTGGATCACCCTGCTTGAACTTCAATGTAGCAGGGCTAACAGCTGATCAGAGGAGGGTGGATACTGTTCTCTGGCAGTTACAATTAGTAATTTCACTTAAAATCACTGATGATATATAGTGTATTAAAGATATAAACAGCTGTTTATTAAAGCAAGCCATTTTCTGTCAATCACTTACTAATTATGTAACGAATACCTAACAATGTAAATCTGTAAATACATCTCTGTTAGAGTGTCTTCCATTTAAAATATAGCAGTACTAGTCAAGCCTGGTTGGGTCTCAAAGCTCTGGGCATGGGTCAGGCTTGGGCTTCAATTTCATGCCCATGCAGGCGCTTTAACTTGAGCATAGCTAAAGTTTACAAAGCCATTTGCAAGACTCACAACTTGTACATGATTTGGTCATGAACTGATTATTAAAAGACTTAATGTAATGGCATGTGACTCACGTCTCATACGTATCAACACCTTAGCCAGTAGCTCAATAAAGGATTCAACATATTGTCCTTATGTTTATCCCTTACAAGTTCCAGTTGTTGCTGGCTATGAATAAAGCACTTTGCAATTTTCAACTAATTATTCTCATTGAAACAAGCAGAGAAATTAATTAAAAAGATTCTACATGTTTAATCAACACCTGTTTGTAAGTGTAAATGGAGATGTTTTATTATGACTTAAATGTAATGATTGTGATGAATGTGATTGTGCAGATTACAAATTAAAACTACATTTGTTTTGTCTTTCTTTTTTTCTGATGCTACCAGGCTGGGATGGTGAAGCCTAGCACATGCTTTCTCTAGTCATGTGAAGTGCCATCACATCTTTTTAAGCTGCTGCTAATGTAACATAATTTGACAGCTCAACTCTCTGGAGGAGAACACTAATTGCCAACTCTGTTTCACCAGTAAAAACAGGACTATGTAGGCTAGCATCACGCTGAGTAATGGGGGAGAGGGAGGGCCATTCCACCTAGCCTTAGAGAGTGAGGCTAATTATGTTCTCATGGACTCTCAGGGTTGGCTGTGGCATCACCGATGATTGACTGTGCAACAAAAGAGCCATCAGATGGCTGCCATTTGTCATTTTCGTAATATGGAAACAAACAGACTCTAACCTGTCAATACATGTAAATGGAATGTGAGTTGTGACTACACAACTATGTAATTTACTTCTAAATAATTAGAGAAAGTCAAACGTCATCGCAAAACCACAATTCTAAACTTCTAAAACAAAAATACACAAACACAACCATTCTAATGTTTGCAGTTGCTCTTCAGAAATAGAACTGAAAAATAAACTACAGTGAGTGGGAAGAGAACAGTCTAGAGTCTTCAGCAGTTAGACATGCGTATTACGCACAGAGCACACGCTCATGTTTGTTTTTGTTTGCCATACTGGTGTACTTTGGCCTTAAGAGTTTAAGAAATAAACCCACTCACAGGATCTCCCTCTACCACTTCCCCTTTAGGGCTTCGAATCACCATGACGACCTGGGCCTGGAAGGTGATGATCAGTACAGGTCCTTGCTCCATGATCTTACCCATTGCCAGCTGAGGAACATCCACATGAAATAACAGAGAACAGAAATGCAAGTATAGATATATTGTACCTTTGGCTTATATGTCCATAGTGCAGAAGGAATGTATTTTTAATCATGTATAGCAATCCATTAAATCACTGACATCTGCTGCAATGTCCCAAAGCTATATTTAACCAGATACTAAAGACTTTATTATTGCAAATTGTTGCATTCATGTGAATGTAAGGAGCTTTCCAGTAAATTTCTTTACTCACATCAATGTTGTCGATGTCCAAAATCTTGGACTGGAACTGCAGGCCCATGGCTATGGCTTGCTTAATAGGGTGTGCAAGCTGACTGTATGTCTATAAGCAAAAGGGAAGAGGGCCACAAATGCCATTGGCCACAGTCAGACAAAAATGAAACCAATTTAACCAAACCAAGGTGAACAGAGTTCAACTGAACGTAACTGAACTGAACTAAATTGAATGAAACAGAACTAAACTGAATTGTGCAGCCAGAGCAGGAAATTGTTTGTTTTTTCCCCAAAAAGCAAAGGAAGTTGATTACATCAGGAGGGATACAGATCAACTACATGAACTGGCACAGGAAACAAATAGCAGAGAGCAAACTAAAGGCATCAGAAACGATTACTTACAGCTTCATAGCACCAGTCTTTAAGAACCTCCAGCTCCCCTCTCATTATTGCCTGAGGACAGCGAAAGAGATTTAAATAATAGACCCAATCATTATTAATTAGTAACATTAGCATTATTAAGTGTGTCCATTAAGTATTGCATTATATATGTTAAATAAAGGAAAAATCTTAAAGTACACTAAGTATGTTTTATTTTGTTTGCCCTGCAGCACTGTGGCAAAAAATTAATGCCTGCTCATATGTGAGGGTAACCAGTGACATACGCAGGAGATATATCACCTCCAAGATATTTGGAATGATGTCATTTTCACATTGGCGGAGAAAGGAGTCTTTATCAAAGTTAGGATCAGCTCTCAGGATCTCTGTTAGCACCTCAGACATCTCCGTTTTGGAGAAGAGACCACCTGATACACAAAGCATATTAATTATAAATAAACATTAACAAATAGTGAACACTGTAGAGGTCTTCTGAACATACTGGTGAAAAAGGACAGATTACAAAATGGACAAAGGTACGTTGCATAGTTAACAACATTAGCAGCTATGTAAAGCTTTAAAGTTCTCTGTACTCTTCTGTTTTCATAGATAGCAGTGTCATAAATCATATAAATCATAAGTTACTTAACTCAAAGCAATCTGAGGCAACTTGGGCACACTACAAGACTTTTAAAGTCCTAAAACAGGGGTGTCAAACTCAACAACCTTAATAAATCCATAAGCAATGGGAACATTTTTTATTTCATTTTTAATTAATGTTGCGCTGTAATCCTATATGGCCAATGTTCATTCAAAATATGCAACAACTTCAAACAAAAAGAGTTAAATACATGCACTTGTAGTAGACCTTGAAATATTAAATAAACAGGCTATTATTAATATAAAATTAAAATTCTTCTGCGGATAGGATTGTGTCAGATCTGGCCCATGGGCCTTGTGTTTGACACAAAAGACTAAGCATCTCATACTATGACAGGTTTCTGCAGATTTTTTTGGGGAGCTATTTCCAGAACTGACCATACATGACTAGGCTCCTCTCTCTTTGAACAGAGAAAGACAAACAGTCAGCTGGCTTTTACGCTTTCACAGCAAGCAGACTGGCTCATTTTAGCCACAACTTTCCTTGTAAACTTTGCCAAAAAAAAAAATGGGTCGTGTAGTGTAACCCCAGCTTTAGCCATTCAGTTTGCACTATCCAGTCACAAGCTTTTATTTAACTACATTACCCTCTGAACTTCAGTATTTACATTTACATTAAAACATTTTGACTGTGTAAAAAAACTTTTAAAAAAATAAAACCAAGAAAAGAATGCAGTCAGTTTACCAATGATGTCTGAGACTTTATCTGTAAGGGCACGTGAGGCTCTGACGAAGGCATTGCCACTTTCATCATATTTCATCTTCATCTCAAAGAAGCCTTTATAGAAATACAGACAGATAAAGAGGCATCATGACATACAGTCAAGAACACAGTGCAAGAGCTGTTATTTCTAAAAACATGAGCTTGGCGCCCCCTGGTGCAGGTCATGTGCTGCAACAGAGCATCAGAACAGAAACTGATAAGGAAAAGTAAAATGTTTGCTCTTACGGTTTAACACCACATTATTGTCCTTGAAGTCCTTCCACTGTTGGTACCACTTTGAATCTTTGTGCAGGACAACGCCGGTGGCATCTCTGTAAATAAAACCACACAGATAACAGACACAAGCTACAAGGAACAACAGTTACTTAAAAACCAATTATTACAGTGGTGCCACAATAGTTTCTAGAGCAAGAGTTTGCAGTTTAAAGACCCCAAAAAAAAAAACCACACGTGTGATGATGTATCTTTAAGGTGATAGGAATTGCTTGGAGCAGTTTTTTCCTGTCCACTAAATGGCTAATGCATAAAGAAGTCAGAAAGCCCCCCCAACTTTTCCCTTCACAGAGGCCAATTCCAACCAGGTCCCCCCCTATCACATGATGCTACCAAGTTGGGAGGGTGAGGGCTAGGAGGGCTAGTCAGATGAAATGTCACAGCATTTTTTCAAACTGCCGCTAACACAATGTCATTGGACAGATTAACGCATTTGGAGGAGAACACCAAGTATCAATTATGTTACATCAGTGAAAAGATGATTGTGTTAGCAAGCACTGCACAATGGGGAGAGGGACGGTCATCCTATCCACCCAGGATCAGTGAGGCTAATTTTGCCATCTTAGATTTCCATATTGGTACATCACTTACCAAAAAGGAAACAAATTTGTGAATTCTTTCAAACCAATGAGAGTGAGGGACACAATTCTGTGCGACACTATACCACATAACATGACAAGTAATATGCTAGTTTTAGGCCACAATGTCCCTTTAAGTATTGATCAATGTGTACTACATGCTAACGTTCTTAATGCTCAACATGCACTACATGTTAATGTTGAATTATCCCCTACAGTGTTATATTGGTCTTAGAAGCTAATCACTTATGGCTTTACTGTATAGTGGCACATCATATTTTTTCCTTTGCAGTGTGGATATATCAGACAAAACAAAAATGACAGAATCCAGCACAAGCACATATCTGATGTGGAGTCTTCCCAAGTACAACAACAAGCTATATTAGAATAAACAGAAATGCTTAAACACTTCATAAATCACTGTACCAAGAGCCTCAAGTGGCCTCATGAGAATGTGTATTTCTTTTTAAGAGGAATATTGTTTATGTTTTAACAGAATAAGTAAGGCCATGCCCAGAATCTAAATCTAGTCTGTAATACTAGGTTTAGAAGTATGTAGGAGAAGTAGACTGGACTCAGAATCAAACTTACTCATTGGCTTCAAAAACTCTGGCCTGGTTCTCAGCTCCTTTGAAGGAGAAATCGCTTCTCTTCCTTAGTTGAGAGGGAGTGCGGTACGGCCCACCCTGCGTCAAGTCATCCATCTCCTTCCTCACTGTCTCCATACTCTACTCACACAAGCAGAGATGAACGATTTAGCAGGCACAGGGCCATTTTTGCATTCTGTCTTCAAATCCACAGAACCCTTGGAAATCATTATATTACATATTATAGCTACACTACATGTCCACAAGTATTCAGAGACTCCTTCTAATTAGTGAAATCAGCTACTTCAAGGTCTGCCTATTGATGACACAGGTGTTCCAAGTACACACTGCAATCTCCATAGAAAAGCACTGGCAAGAAAATGGGACGCACTGGAGCAGCTGTACATGAGCCTAAGGTCACCATGCGATAATGCTATAAAGCCCCCCTACATTGGGCTGTGGAACAGTGGAATTGTGTTCTTTGGAGTTGTAGCACCATCCAATAACTTTGGGATGAGCTGGAGCGGTATTTGAGAGCCAAAATTCATCATTCAGTATCAATACCTAACCTCACTAACGCTGTTGTAGCTGTAATCAAATCCTCACATCAATGTTCTAACATCTAGTGTAAAGCCTTCCCAGAAGAGTAGCAGCTGTTACTGCCGCAAAGAGGGACAAACGCACTATTAACACTCTTGATTTCAGAAGAAAGTTCAGATTAGCAAGTGTCTACAAACTTTTAGAAAAAAAAAAGTAAAACTTACTTACTTTTTTAAGTAATTCAATCAAAAAATTAATACATTACAGTTGTGCTTACTCAGAAAACACAGTGAATGTAGTTGGCTCCTTAGAAACTAAAACTGCTTTACTATATAGAATTTTGTGTTGGGTTTTTACTCAGTTCCATCTCTCAGTGTAGCAGTCACTCCTACAGGATATAACTCCCCTACCACACAATGGCCCCAGCATGAGGGCAGTGAGGGCTTCCCACTGTCAGGATTCTGACCACAGAGAGTTGAGCCACTGCTGGGTTTGAACTCATGATCTTGTGCCTCCTGATGGTCAGACAGTCATACAGCAGATAACTGTTCTTTATATGTGCAGACAGTGCTCTCTGTCTGAGCATGAGGAACAATTAAAGCACAGGTCACACTGCTCAGACTTAATTCAGCATTACATTCTTTCCTGGAGATCAAAATTTTAATTCTGAACTCAGAACAGAGTGGGATCCGATTGAAGCATAAAATGCAGGCATTGCAAAATTAACATTGAGAATCTGATGATCCATCTATTCTGAGAAGGAAAAAGGAAAAAAACAAAAAAAAAAAAAAACAGATTGTCAAAAATGAAATGCTACAATACTTTAATGTGTACTTGATGTAGTTTCTTAAACATGATTCGTTATTTGTTAAAAGGTCAGCCACTGAAAACTATTTTGTGTGAAATTAAACAATGGCTGCTGCAACACTGAACCCTGCCTCCAGTGTCCTCCTTGAGCCCGGGGGAGCATCTACCGTGATACAGTAGGTAATGATGATGCCACAGGACTGAAGCAGTTTACTGACCTGCGAGATGACCCTGAAGGCACTGGTCTTCCCCATCACGTCCCTCCTCTTGGACACTGACTCCGCAGAGGATCGAGCTGTTTTGGCTGCCTCTTCCACACCTTCCTTTATCTTCTTACCAAGGTCAGTACGACCCACGTCCTCAAAGCGCTGCAAAAGCACAGATCAGTGAGGCATGACACAAACCAGTACCGCCTTCACCAAACACTGAGGTAGTACCAGCCAAAGCTTTAGACACATATACTCATAAAATGGCTTTCCTTATTCTTATTATTTACCATATTTTACAATAAAATCAAAGATATCAGGACTACAAAATAACACATGGAATTATACAGACACCACAAATGCCAAACTAATCAAAACTATCTTTAAAGTATTTAAGAATCTTTTTGACTTGATGCTGCTTTTTACACACTCCTAACATTCTGTCAAGCAACTTCAGGAGAAGCCATATTAGATTATAGCTTATTTTCAATTAAAAAAATCCAACAAAACTGTGGTGTTCAAACTCTTGCAAACAACTGTCTTTATATATTATTATATGTGCATTTTATATATATATATATATATATATAAATGTTAAAGTTTCAAAATGAACCATTCACTCTTCAGTCCACATAGTCTAAAACATTTCAGACCCACACATTATAAAAGTGAAAACCTATACAGTTTTCAAAGTATCACAGGCATAGTTGATCATCCAAGGCATATTTAATGTCCAAATATTATTTGTTAGTTTAGTGCTGGAGCTATAAAACTAATGTTGCCAAAAAAACAACTTAGAAGCAAGTCGTTCCTGTAAATACATTCTCTACACTTCTCTCACACTGCATGGAGGTTTTCAATAAGTTCACTCATACTTATCTATGTTGTTCAAAGAAGAGTATGACTTTTCTTCAAAAAAACTAAAGAAACAAAATTTGGACACAAAGCATGTCGTGGCTGATTTTTTTAAGATTATGAAAAACACATTCAAATCAGGTGTGTATTAACTAGTAGATATAGATTTAATATACTATATATATTTGGGTTGTATATTATACTATTTGCTACCTGATGGAGACAAACTATACTCACATGTAGATACACTAATGTGTAGAGATTACAGATAAGGGAGACTTAAACAGAGAGAGAACTATAATGATATTAACAGTGGTGGTAATTTTAGGTCCAGAAAGGCCTGAATTATCCACCTCTGGATACGAGTACATAAACTTGCTCATAGGGTCAAAGGAAAATCTTTTTATGTTTATGCACATAAAATGATGAATCAGGAAATTTGTGACCACAGGAAATGTCCAGGTCAGTGTTTCCTTCAGCAGCATTTAACAAGTGCAGATAAATGTTTTGCATACAGTCACATGATGGCACACAAAAATATATCATTTGCATGTTCACAGGGGAAGTTTAGTGCTCTCACTTCTTTAACCGTCTCTGATAAGGACCCCAGAGTCTTCTTCAGCACCTCGGAGGTCCGCACTGTTTCTGATTCAATGCTTTTCTAAAAAACAAAGAGAACATCCACAATTCTCACAAATCTCCAAAGTGATAGGTTTTTGTTCCATCTCCTGGGAACTTTTCTTGGATCATTTCTATTGGTTTATTCATAATGACATCTATACACAGTGTAAAGGCCAGCTGGAGTTATTAATATCATGGGGGGAAGGAGATACAAGGTTATAAACACAACAAGAGAATAAATCTGAATAAATACAGTCCTGTTATTAAAAAAAGTAATAAGCTGGTTAAAAGAACACCTGATTTAACCTGATAAAGGCCTGATTACACAAAGTATGCATAGGACCCTAACTGTAAATACTGAACCTACTTACAGTTATGTTTTAACTTACTGTATATTTCAACTAACCATTACATAAAAAAAAAACTCTTAAATGTCCTCAATTTTTTACAAGGGATTATAACCTCTGTTTATCATCCACCTTCAGCAGCATTCTGTAAAAAAGACTTGCTCAGCATTTAGGCTCCACTTCCTGCTGGGAACAGGAAGCAGGAAGCAGAAGGGTCAGGCAAGTCCACTCACATATTTCCTCCTGGCCTGCTGCAGCGCCTCCGACTCCTCCAGCCGCCGGGCCTCCTCCCTGAACTTCTGAATATTCTCCTTCATCTCCTTGTTCTTGCTGAGCTCCTGTGTCAACGAGTCCAAAAACTCGCCCAGGAAACTTTTGCGCCCTCCAGAGGCATAACGGCGCTGTGGAGGAACACAAGATCATCACATTCATTAAAGCGGCTTCCCCATGCAGCCCTCAGGGACCTATAGACGGTCCAGAGTTTTGCTCCAAAATGTGTGGACTGCTTTTGAGAACCATAGCACACGGATATGGGCTTTGTCTTATCCAACGCAACCATCAGTGAATAGTACAGATACATGGCACTTCAGCAGGACATCAATTGTTGGTAGTTTATTACTCAGCAAGAGAGTCACCCAAAATAAACCCCAGAACTATCTTGCAAAGACACATGAAGCGTGAAGCAAAACTCAAACTAATGGCCCAGTAAGTCTTCAAAAATCAGTCCCATGGGAACTGTATGAAATGAACAAGACAGGAGACACGAGTTAAATAAGTGCCCCATATTTTTCAGTCATTCTGACAACTGAACACTGTTCTAATGCTCCTTATATTTTGTTCTGTACAATGTGTGAATACAAAAAGTGAACGTATTCTCCACAGCAAAGAAACTTAAATGGAACATTTTTATTTGCTGAGTTTTGGAAAATAAGAATACATCAAATTTTTGCACAGGCCACATTTTATGTTTTTATGAGATAAGAGATAAGATAATCCTTTATTAGTCCCACAGCTGGGAAATTCAGTTTTTATTTTCATATGCTAAAGTCAGCAAATAAATAGTAACTGTGTATTAAATGTGCAGAAGTGATAATGCTTTGACTTCTTCAGAAAACTAAAATTGAAAAAAATGAAGCTTCTAAATGTTGGCTCATAAAATCATAGTCTCTTGTACTCTGCATTCACAGCTCTGTATTTGCGTGTAAAAGCAACAGTACACCCACTTCTATCCTCTGGCAACTGCTAAGTGCAAACTTTACCAACTGATAAACCACACCAACAATAGCTCAAGCAAACTGACCAAAAACAGTGAGGTACCTGTACAGCCACTGCCTGGCACCCCACGACTCTGCCTGTGTTGAATGTTAAACATGTTACCGACAGAGTTCTGCTTCTCCTGAGCAAGAGCTGAAAAGCAAAACACAAAAACATTAAAACATTACACTCACATTACTAGCTAGGTTGTACCGTTCACTTCAGTATATATATATATATATATATATATATATATATATATATATATATATATATATATATATATATATATAATCTGTTGTTGGATCAAAACCTTGTATTTCCAAAACGGTAACTTTACAGGAGAAGGAAAAAACACACTTTACTTTTAATTTAAGTCAGTGGAACCAGACATTTTTCTAAGTCATTATGGGTCGTTTCTTTTGGTCCATTCTTCATTAAATTTGCAAACAATGGAAAAAGCAACAGGTATTTTCAGATTATATCAAAAACTGAAAAACGACAAAAATAGAGATAGAATTAACCAAAAGAAACTGCCCAAAATGACTTAGAAAATATCTGGTTCCACTGACTTACATTAAAAGTCAAGCAGTTTTCCATCACTGACACCAAATGCTTAGCTTTCAACTCTTCTGATGTATATTATAAAAGCCTTATTAATCCCCTGGGAAACTGGGTCATGTCCACAAAACACAAATCATGCAGTCATAAAACGCATAAAATAACAATTCAACACATGAGAGCAGACAGTTTTCCATAAGCCAACCAAAATCTTTGGGGACAGAAAATGACATCAGTCAAAGAAAGTCTAATCTGAACAAGTAAAGCATCACTGACCATTAGGGCTCTTACAATTATTACATTTCATCAGATGATTAAATGCTATAGAAATCATTGTGCTTAACAATTTAATTGTCTTTTTCTTGGTCACTGTATGTAACTATTAAAAGTACAAGCCTCAAGCTGCCACATTGGTTTATAACACAATGTAGCTTATTAACTAGGTGTACTGTCCAAATGACACACACACACACACACACACACACACACACACACACACACACACCTGTCTACAGTTTTACAGAATTATGTGAACAGTCAAGCACAACAGACACTTTTTTCTTGAGAGTGAAAACAGAAGCAATAAAAACTGCTTGCCTACATCATAGCAATATCAGAATTCACTACATACCCCGCTAGAAAGACCAGCATAGTTGGGCACTAGGAAATTCTGACCATGTTGTGTTTTGGACGCCTCCCAATCAGTTACACAACACATTTTAAAGTTCTGCCTAGAACACATCTCTCATATGTTTAAAGATAAAGGTCTCTCAGATCCATGGACCCAGGTCAGGTAGTAGATCCCAGAGTCCAGATAAAACATCATTTAGCTGTTATGTTGCATACAACTGAAAGAAACTGCCAGAAGATCTTAGATGTGCCCCAAATGAGGCAGTTTGTAGTTGACTGAGCTCTAAAACTTGCACTTTTTCCTTATTTTACCCTTGAAATGCTCATTAGGTTTTAATTCGCCTCTGTTGTGTACTTTTATTTTTGATCTTTCTCTCAAGCTCTCCTCTTACTGTTCCTCACTGGCTTCATGTGAAGCCTTCGTGTGTGAAACGTCCTTCTCTCACAGAAGAGGCGGGTCGTCGGACGGAGCAGATCAGAGCAGAGCAGCGCAGAGCAGCTCGTGTCTGGACTGTGTGGTAGAAATGATGCACTGCGGATTTCCTGACAGAAACGCCGAACAGCGTGGACCTCCTCAGCCGGTCTCAGTCTGACAAGGTTTTTTTCATTATCGCTGTTTTTTTTTACTAATTCAATGTGAAAATAACGCAGAAATGAAGCGTGCATCAAGAAGAGCCTCACCTCAGAGCACCGGCACAAGGACGCCGCCATGTTGCAGTGAACTTGCGTCATGTTGAGGGTCAGCTGGTTTTCTGACGTCTGCGCCGCGTGACTGAACGTCACGATGTAATATTAATAGAGTTCAAAGAAAGTCATTCCCTACGAATTTTTCTATCAGAGGCTCAGTTCATTCAGAATTGAGTAGTTCCGGATATTTTAACAGCCAGATGCAGCTGACGGTTTTAATACCTGTGTTGGAGACTCTCGAGGCTGCGTACAAAAACCTTAATGGTCCATCAAAACTAGTACACGACCAGTAGAAGTCCGTTCATTAGTGTGGTTTTGGACGCAGCCTAGATGTAGGAACAGTTTTATTAGGAACGTGTTTGTGTGTGTGTGTGTGTGTAGCCGAACTACATACATTTCCTTAATGACTTTAACCAATACAGCTCAGAAAAAAGCACCAAAGTCATGTTATTTATGTTCTTAGAATTCAGTTGAAAATGTATTGTTATTCCTGGCATATGTGTTACATTATGTTCTCCTACTTGATGCGAGCTGTATGTTGTCTCAAAAGAACCCCTTTGTATGTTTCTAGCTGTAAGTAACAGTAATATTACTACTAATAATATTCATAATATTCATAATAGAACGGTGTGTTATGTCAATACATGTTTAGATTGCCTAATTATACCTGTAGTTATTAACAAACACTGAATATCAGTATTTGTTAATCCTAAATTGAATCCTAAATTCATTTATTACACTAAGGAAAAATGTAACGTAAAATATAAGTTTCATTATTTTATTCACAATTCAGTTTGGATTTTCTATTGTTTTGTTAAAAATCAGTCCCACATGACCAAAAGAACTGAATTTAATATAATAAGCAACAAAAAATCATTTTTAGCCAAATTGTTTGATCAATTAAAAACATTCTTTTTTCACTCGTACATTATTGTGTTCATTTCTGGTACAATTTTGATAATCTACAGATTTACATTCTATAGTTGACTTTTCTCACCTACAACCCAGAAGGCCACCTGCACTGCAGTTTTATGTTTTCCTGCCCTGTCACACCTGATCCAGCTCAAAAAGCACTTAATCATTAGCTACTGATGTGAATCACATGCAGAAAAGCTAAACTGCCAAGCTGGAACTGAGAAACAGTTTAGGCTATATTAGCATTCTACAACATGTTGTTGTTCCATTATCGCTGACCTTCTGTATTTGATAAGATCACGCTTGTTATGGTCTATATAGCCTCACTGACATTGATTCTGCAAGGAAATGACTTCATTCACAAAAGCAAAAGCAAAAGATTGATGACTAATGACCATTCTAAACAGCTGAGCTCAGCAAAGTACACAGTCCAGGGCCTTCTGTGTTGACTTAATGACTTAACTGAGACTTGGCTTATGACAGGATTTCTACAGGACTGTCATTTGGCTACTTTCAGTTCTAAGTGACATTTATTTTATTTAAGCCTAAGTACTACACTCTAAGTCTCTTCAAAGGTCCTTTGTTAAAAAAAGGTTTATATATATATATATATATATATATATATATATATATATATATATATATATATATATAAAAACCATAACCATTCAAGGCACCACAATGGGTTGTGCAGTCACAGAGTCTTATTTGGTATTACAATTATAAGGAAACTCATCCAAGTTTCTGCCAGAAGATCCAAAAATGAAAGCTATAAAATAGATCAAAGCACTTTCTGCATGGAAAAATGGGTGAAAGTCCAAACAAGAACAGGATAGACTCCTAACTGGCTACAAAAGCTAAAGCTGTAGTATCTGCCAGAGGGATTGTTGCTAAGTACTGACTTAGTAATGTGTCCAAACTTTTGCACATGCCACAATGACTATTTTTTAGACGTATCAAATATAAAGCAGCTGCGCATTAACATTTGCAGAAAAATGCCTTTTCAAAAAGCTGCTTGTTGCAAAGTTTGTAAACTTTTTCACTATAAAAATCAACAAAGTATATAACTGGGCCAGAGGTGCTGAAACTTTACATATAACTGTCTTCCAAAATACACCTAGTTCACTGGAGGCCCTTGACGCTTAATGCTGCTACAATTACTTACATGAATGTAGAGCACTGTTCTTTGACATTTGAATGGTATCTTACAGCACACACCTTAATGCCTAACCCTGTTGCTTCTGAGTTGCCATTTAAATGCTGTCTTACAACCCACGCACCCTCTTTTCACAGCCTCATTCTGTCTGAGTAATTCCTTAGTTCAGTTTTACCTCGTCACACCCTACAGCAGCTAGTGATTGTGTTAATCTTTAGCGTGAAAGCCAACACCCAGAATGATGAACTAACCATGCAAGATCCCTCCTGTCTCAGTGGGCCTGTCTCTGCAGCAGCAGAAATCAGGGGAACCACAACGAGTCAGCAAAACTGTTGCTTTGAATGTGCAGAGTAAATGTGTAGGACTACATATTTTGCACTGTGCTACAGAGAGTAGTGTGTTGTTTGTAGACACTAATTTACCTATTTTTAAAAAGTATTCTCTAACATTTAGTCATGGCAAATTCCACTCGCTAGCAATGTCTGAAGGCCAGAATGTGCTTGCTCTGATTAAAAAAAAGTTCAAATTGCCAGTAGTGCAAGCTTAGACATTTCAGTCACGTATAAGTCCTCAAATATTGTGTTTTTATAAATGCTAGTAATTTACCTCAAGAACAAATTCAGAATTAAACTAAAGTATGTTTTATAAATGATGCACATGAACTTGTATTATGTACTTGGCACTTAATTGCTGGTTCAATCACTCTGTATGGATAAGTGGACGTTAAGGTAACTTATATCATGGTAACTTTCAGCAGTCCATACTAAACAATTGGAACAGTCCCCTATACCCTAACCACCTAAATTGCAAGGGCCTTCATGTGGGGCCTTCAGTTTCTTACTCTCATAACTACATAAAATAAACAGCAGTAACCAAAAAATTCATAGTAATGACTGAACAAATCTTAGGACTAATAACTGAATAATAATTCTGCAGTTTTAGTGGTTAATGACTAAAAACATACTGAATACTTACCATATTTAGTGCGCATGTTAATTGTGCTAGGCTCCATCGCAATTCAGTCCTACATAAGAGCTAAACTCACTCAATAGAAGGGGTGTCTGGATAGTTTTGGACATTTTATAATGTATATCATTTTGTATAAACAGGATTGCGAAGTAACAGAGTACAAGAATTGGAAATATGTATTTGCAGTCCAAAAATGAAGTATTTGTATTCAGTCCATGTTACATTTTCTAAAGGCAGATTTCAGAATACCATTACTTTTTTAAGGATCATACTTTTAGAATACTCACTAAATTAAAAATACACATTTTTGAAAAGAAATACAATCCATGCTTGCTTATTGAGCATTTTAGAATCAGTACACAGCAAGTAGCAATCATGCCAATAAGATAAATTCTAAAGAGGATCTCAATGGCTTCTTTACATTGGAGTTCCTACTAAAGCCTGAGTGGACTGATGAATCAGTGTGATGAGACAGATATTAATTTCAGTGTTAATGAGCACTTTCGAGGGATGATCAAACTAATAATCAGTAGTGGGCATGTTCACAAGTGATAAGTTTAGCATCAGTATTTTATTGGACTTGGGGGGATTATGGGAGCAGGAGTGGACGAACAGGTGGTGAGAAAAAAAACCAGGAGCTTACTTAGATAATAAACACATAATTACATGAGGAACACTGCCAACAGTGAGGGACAATGTGAATTTACTTTAAAAACATAGAACAAGAGAAAAAATTCAGCGCCTCTTACCAAGATGCACTGTAAATGTATTCTGAATATGTTACTTTTTTCATTTATGGTAATCATTTGAGACAATGTATTCAATATTCAGCCATCACTTTGT
Organism: Pygocentrus nattereri; assembly: GCF_015220715.1. Taxonomy (NCBI): domain Eukaryota; kingdom Metazoa; phylum Chordata; class Actinopteri; order Characiformes; family Serrasalmidae; genus Pygocentrus; species Pygocentrus nattereri. Next base: position 16,126,341 of record NC_051229.1, on the reverse strand, counting down.
CAGTGTATTTAGCCTCACCCTGTGTAGAAATAAGAAAACATGCAAATAAAGGTTAGCATAACAGCAGCACTGCCGCTTCCCCTTTCCTGTCAGCGGGGCTCATTGCAACACTGTGGTGGCGTGTTCGGCGCCCTCTAGCGGACGGTATGAGACTCCTCCCCGGGACTCCTCCCCTTCTGCAGAGTCGAGAGATCCCTCTTCCTGCGGTCAGCTCTATATGACAGCCAGCACTGGTGCATTGTCTTTCCTATTTAACTTTATTTCCCCCCTCACACCTCTTTCCCCAGCACTCGATACGAGGTCCGCAGCCTTGCGTGCTTCTCCTCGGACTCAGGCTCGCCGCGGTCTTCTGGAACATGGGCAACAGGGACGATGAATACGATTTCTTGTTCAAAGGTAAATCCTGGGGATTGCATTCTCCCTCTTTGGTGAGGTTATGGCTTCATAATCCTTCTATTGTCTTCCAAGCTGGGCAGATATCGACGTGGGTTCAGGAGCATATCGTAATCTTGATCGTAGCTTGAGAATGTCCTCTAAATTGCACCAGCTTGCCCATACATATCCTGTTTGCCATCACTGCCGCTGTGCCCACAATAATAGCTGTCATTGCAACATAGCAACGCCCGCAGAGGCATCGACAGGCATCGGCATCGATCGACGAAACATCTGTTTTTACTTTTTGCTCGGCTGCTTCCAGGCAGGCCGGGTGTGTGGGACAAGGCCAGGGTCTAATGCATTACACTGAACACGGAGACTGCAGAATGTAGGCTGGTGGGGTCTGTGCATCACAAATGACCCACAAAAAAGAGGATCTTTGTGCGTTTCGTCTGCGCTGTTTGAGATGAACTGGGAATCTCAGAAACGTCTATTGTAGCGGTTTCAGCCTGTTTTTGACACGTATTAGACCGAACGATGCTGACGCATTTTACCTCAGCCAGTATGGAAAGACCGACCACAAAACGAGACTTATGTTCACAGCTCCTGGTTCCAATTCCCCCCGTTCCACCTTAAATGGTCCAGCAATTACATTCTAGCGCCAGAGGCTCCGGATGAAACTGCCGCACCATTTAAGGTGGAACGGGAAAAGTCTAACCAGAAACTGGCGAATAAGAATCGGACTTCAGCTTCGTGATCACAAAGGACATGGCTGAGAAAAGTGTGACCTAGTAACGAAGCCATGTCCACTGTCAGCTTCTACGGATAGGCCGGAGAAGAAGCCTGCATCATCATATTCTCTCCTAGCGCTTTCTGACTTGCTGACAACCCGTTACACTGGAGGAAAACAGCAGTGCTCATCTTTCTCTAACGTTAGCTGTGATTAGCACGCTTGAACCTCATCCCAGGGTTAAAAGGCTGATTTGTCACATTAGCAGCTTCCTAAAGGACAAAGTTCTGCTTCGTTTGCTAGGGAAGATGCAAACAATGGGATTGAATGCTAGGAAACCCCCCCCCCCCCTTAGCCTAGTTAAGGCTTTGCAAAGTAATTCGACAAAATGCAAAACGGCTTGAGGAGTGGAGGCTCCTCTGCGTGTTTCTGGGATAGGTCACTCCATCACAGTCGACAAGGCCTGCGTCCCAAGCCGCATACTAGCGTACTAAGCAGTCGCCTTGGATTGATAATTGACTTCGTGATCATTTAAATTCCTGCTAGTTTTATGCAAATTACTGTTCTTTTGTTCTGTGTCAAGTGCCACGTGTTTTTAATAAAATTAACAATCATTTTAATCTATGGACAGTCTAAAATATATACAGGAGAAAAGACTGCACTTCTACAAAGGCTATATAAACGGAACATCAACTAATTAAATGGGAATTTCACCAGTTTTTCCAGAAATTCTGAATAATTCAGTCCTTGAGATGTAAACAGTCATTCCGAGTGGTCTGATGGGAGATTGTACATTTCATAGAAGCGTACAGATTTTTTTCCAGTGGTGGTGAAAGGAACCAGGGGGTGCAATGTCTACAACACGATAGTAGTCATTTTATTTATTTTCCAAACCCACCAGTAAACCCACGCATGCCTTCTGAATGTTGCTGATGATGGTATAATAATCATAAATCTGAGAAAGTTTTCTTCTGCACTTTGCATGTACCCCTCCATCATCAGTGGATTTAACTAAATGGATTAAAGTACATTTTAAGCTAAAACCTTACCACAAAACTATTATAAAACAATGTGTCAGACATCAGGCAATGTATATCGAACCATTTCATGTGATACCATTTATGGGAGGGAGCTTTTAGAGGCAATGAGCTCTTCAGATGTCTGGTTCCTATCACCACCACTGTGAACAATTCTGAATAGGTAATCAGAATTTTTCTAGAACTTTTCACATTAAACCACTCTGAAGGACTTGCATCTGAAGGATTTACATCTCAACCATTTGATTATGTGAATATTTTTGAATAATTGGTGGAGTTCCCCCTTAATGACACATACATACTTTGAATGCTACTTGAAAAGATCAGACAGTAGACATTCTGTCTGGCAAGGAATACTGGGGTACACAAACAAAACAAGTTGGTTTGCAGTTGGTCGATTTGATAGAACCCCTCCAGACACAGACCAGACACAGTTTTATCATTCTAAGCTGGATAATGTAAAATGTGCCTGCAAACTGGTAGTATAACCACCTTTGCTTATTGTTTTTGAACAGATGGCATGTATTATTGTTCTTTTCTTCTCTGTCAAGTGCCACATGATTTTTTTTAACCATTTACACATCCAGCGGTTTTCCATGTTGGCTTGGTTTGGAACCAAAATATTGCCAAATTGGTGCATTAAATGAGGCTAAAATGGATGTACTTGTTCAGAAGAAGAGTGCCAAAGTGCAAACTTCACTCACATGTGGAACATCATAACTGAATTTGGATCATAATGATATAATTTATCACAATCATTCTGTAGACAATAACTGTTTGCCTGAAGTTGCATTATTGTCCAAGCTTACTTAATAATACATAGAATGCCATCATTAGCTGTGCATTCATTAATATAATGTGAATGGTATAGCAGTATGTAGTCTCTGGCTCAACCTCGTACACAGGAATCTTCCATGATGGTGATAGTGTTGATGGTATTTGCTGCTGCCCACTGACTTTTGTCCTTTTTGGTGGGCAATTTATACAGTTGTTCTTATCGGAGACTCTGGTGTTGGAAAGAGTAACCTCCTGTCCCGTTTCACACGAAATGAGTTCAACCTGGAGAGCAAAAGCACAATCGGGGTGGAGTTTGCGACCCGCAGCATCCAGGTGGACGGCAAAACGATAAAGGCGCAGATTTGGGACACGGCCGGTCAGGAGCGCTACAGGGCCATCACTTCTGCGTGAGTGTGCTAGTAGACCATACTGATTTCTATTTCACATTCTTTAAGCAGGCTTAAGAGGGGGCAAGGGGCTAAATAAAGTGGGTAATAGTGACTTCCCTTTGACACAGCTTAAGGAGGCTTAGAAGAGGGTTAAAGGCATACTCCAGCGTTTTTCAATCTCAACTCTATCTGCTGAATCTGCAGCATACCATGAACAGTCATTTATATGGGTTTCTCTGTACTTGTGAACAGAAAACTTTGTTCATTGGAAACAGGCTTATAATAGAGGCCAACAGTAGTTTGCCCACTGCCTTCTGTTGTAAGTGTGTTTCGAATGGGTATTACATCCTTTTACTAAGTACAAACTGTATAAGGTTGGTACCTTCCATCCTAGCCTTGAGATTTTAAAAGAGATCAGATCAGTCACTCTGAAATGAAGGGATATCTTAGTAGATATCAGTCAATCTGCCCCATCTGTATCATATGGCTGATAACCACACTTTCCCCATGTTTACCTGTACTTTTTACAAGAATAAAAAACCTGTTAACTGAAAATACACTTGTAATAGGCTTTAATAATCAGTGTTTTGCGAGTCATCTGTTTTACCAAGAATCATCAAAATCCTCTCTGTCTGTCGTATGCTACAATACGGCAGATAAAGATTAGGTTACAAATTGCTAGTGCATCCTTTTCAATATGGTACGCAACAGATGAGGTGGACATACTCCAGAAATGAAACATTTTTCACACTGACATTATATTAATCAACTATGTCTTCAAGTAACAGATTTCCCTAATGCAGAAAAGAATGAATCAAAATACATGTCAATGTATTTGGATTCAAAGAAAATTCCATTCAATGAAAACCAAATAAACTTCACTGAAATATTTCAATTTTGTTCCATCAGCAATTGCATTTCATGTTGTGATCGATATAGGCTGACTCCACTGTACTGTCGTGGGCAAAAGTGTGAACACTCTGAGTCAGGTTAGTTGACTGTCTAAGTGAAAATAATTTACACATCATCTACAGTGAACACACTCAAATGTGGCATTTTTAGCTAATTTTAGCATACAATTACTGTTTATTTGTTCAGTTTAACATATTGGAAAATAATAAAACAAAGTGCTATAACTTTTGCACAGGCCACATTTTATGTTTTTCTCCCAGTATGTTAAATTTGGCAAATAAACAGTAACCGTGTATTAAAATGTGCAGAAGTGTTCTCTGTAGAGGATGTGTAACTTTTTTTTTTTAACCATGAACAACAAAACATCATTTGACCAGGGGAACCAAAACTTTCACACTTTCAATGTTTATACAGCAGTTTATTTTTTCAGTGTAGAGATTTGGTTGAAAAACACTGGACTATACCTTTAAGGTCAATCACAGCCATACCACAAAAGCCAAATCAGTGAAACCAGAAAGCACCTGACGTAACCTTCCCCGGCTGATCTGTATCTCTGACCTCTCCTGTAGCTACTACCGCGGTGCTGTTGGTGCCTTGTTGGTATATGACATTGCCAAGCATCTGACCTATGAGAATGTGGAGCGCTGGCTGAAGGAGCTGAGAGATCATGCTGACAACAACATCGTCATCATGCTGGTGGGCAACAAGAGCGACCTGCGCCACCTGAGGGCAGTGCCCACCGACGAGGCTAGAGCCTTTGCAGGTACTCCTGGGATGAGAAGGAAGAAATAAAAAGAGCTGAAGAGGTTTAGGTTGAAGTGAAAAACAGATAATATGGTCCAAAAAAAACAAGACCCAGAAATCTGAAGCTGGAAGACCCAGTGGTTACTGTCCTGCAGAAATCAGGCCTTGATTTAAGCCACCTTGTGTTCTGCAGAAACATCAGGGTCATATACAGTTCCACTGTGGATTGTAAAGGTATCTCATAAATTAGCGGTGCATTTGTCATTTTAAATGATTTTCATTTTCTATGTTTGTTAACGGTCACACTGTAAGGATAGATCAAATGTTTCTGTGGTGTTATTGAGCTACCATTATCATGGTGGCAAATTCATCTCTGGTCTCTCTAGTTTGTCTAAATTAGCTACAACACAACAGTTCAGCTTAATGGCATAGCATTTTAAATAGGATATGTAACATTATGTTGCGACTCAAAGTGTGGTACAGTTTCTCATTTGGTTGAACTTTTGTCAGCATTCTGTAAAGCATTTCCAACCTGGCAAACAAGGCTGGACAATCTGTGGTTACAGCATGGATAGGTCAGTTATGACTCCTGTTTAGCATTGCTGCGCATTGACCCCCAGATTGTGACTGCAGATTACAGTTGTTTTTCTGAGACATCACATTTGCATTCCACAGTTGAAGTATGCTCAACCAATGCAGTCCAAAGAGTTGGTGCCAAAACTTTGATGCATCCAATTGAGATGATAGAACTGCCAAGACATAAAGGATAACATGTTATCAAAGATACAGTGTCATTTAATACTGAGTCATACCTTTAGGGGTGTTTTTTGTTTGTTAGACATTTCTCTTTTGCCTTACTTAAGGGTCTACATATATTTAGCTATTCTAATGATGTGCATTACAAAAGCAGCATTTTAATCTACAGAGAGCTACACTATGCAAGTCAGTGCCCACTAAAGCAGAATCATATATTTACAGAAAATTACACAGAATTTTCAACAACTAAATGCATTATATTGCCAAAAGTATGGCCTCATCTGCCTTCATGCATATGAACTTGAGTGACATCCCATTCTTAATCCATAGGGTTTAATATGATGTCAGCCCACCCTTTGCAGCTATAACAGCTTAAACTCTTCTGGGAAGGCTTTCCACAAGGTTAAAGTGTGTATTTATGGGAATTTTTGACCATTCTTCCAGAAGCATATTACTGTGGTCAGACACTGATGTTGGACGAGAAGGCCTGGCTCAGTCTCCGCTCTAATTCATCCCAAAGGTGTTCTATCGGGTTGAGGTCAGGACTCTGTGCAGGCCAGTTGAGTTCTTCCACATCAAACTCATCTATGTCTTTATGGACCTTGCTTTGTGCACTAGTGCGCAGTCATGTTGGAACAGGAAGGGGCCATGCCAAAACTATTCCTAAGTTTCCAAAACTATTCCAAAACTAAGTTGGGAGCACGAAATTGTCCAAAATCCCTTGGTCTGCTGAAGCATTAAGAGTTCCTTTCACTGGATCTAAGGGGCCAAGCCCAACTCCTGAAAAACAACCAAACACCATAATCCCCCTTCACCAAACTTTACACTTGGCACAAGTGTCAGACAAGTACTGATCTCCTGGCAACCGCCAAACCCAGACTCGTCCATCGGATTGCCAGATGGAGAAGCGTGATTCATCACTCCAGAGAACACGTCTCCACTGCTCTAGAGTCCAGTGGCGGCGCTTTACACCACTGCATTCCATGCTTTGCATTGCGCTTGGTGCTGTAAGGCTTGGATGCAGCTGCTTGACCATGGAAACCCATTCCATGAAACTCTCTATGCTGTTCTTGAGCTCATCTGAAGGCCACATGAAGTTTGAGGTCTGTAGCGATTGACTCTGCAGAAAGTTGGTGACCTCTATGCAATATGCGCCTCAGCATCCACTGACCTCACTCTGTCATTTTATGTGGCCTACCACTTTGGAGAGTTGCTGTTGTTCCCAATCACTTCCACGTTGTTATAATACCACAGTTGGAATATTTATTAGCGAGGAAATTTAACGACTGGACTTGTGCACAAGTGGTGTCCTGTCATGGAACCACACTGGAATTCACTGAGCTCCTGAGAGCGACCCATTCTTTCACAAATATTTGTAGAAGCAGTCTGCATGCCTAGGTTGTTTTATACACCTGTGGCCATGGAAGTGATTGGAACACCTGAATTCATTGATTTGGATGGGTGAGTGAATACTTTTGTCAATATATTGTATATGACATTTTCTTTAGTGTTTAGCATGTTCCCTCTACCTTTGTTACTGTTTTGTTCTTATTCAGAAGACTTGCTTTCAGGTTTTCAAAGAAATCTGCAGGAATATTTTCCATGCCTCCAAAGTTGGTTTGAAATTTGCTCAAGATCCAAGTAATCCCAAACACTTTCAATGATGTTGAGGTCTGGACTCTGAGGGGGGGGCAGCCCTTTGTTCTGAGAACACCAGCAGCTTTTTTGTTTGATTTGCAAATTTCCTTTTTTCAGTAAAGATGTCTGGACAACTATACATCCTTTCAGACTCATGGCATTGAGGTTTGACGGTGGAAGGATGGACAGAAACGCCTGCGGATTTTTTCAGATCTGAAGCTGGAGTGGAGCTTGATTTTCTCCTCTCTCTCAGAGATGAAAGCTTTAAGCACTGCTTATCTGATGGTGCTAGTTTTGGTGGTTTACCAGGTTTTGCATGACTGTTTTTTCCCCAAATTTTTTACTTTGATTTTCCCCTTCCTTATGCAAGTGGATTATCTTATATCTAATCTCCTGAAAAAATATCTCCTGAAAAAAGCTGTGCTCAGTGGCAATTATGATTGTAAGGGTGACTTTTTAGTATACACAGTAAAAGAGAGGTTCAGCACAGCTCATAGAGGTTTGAACAATTTTAAGATGATCCTGGTGACCTCATATTTAGAAGTGAAGAGAGTGCGCATGCTATTCATGTTATTCAAGACACAATAACAGCTTTGTTTCTCTTCCAGAGAAAAATAATCTGTCATTTATTGAGACCTCCGCTCTGGATTCAACCAACGTGGAGGAGGCATTCAAGAACATTCTAACAGGTACATCATGTTTATCCTCCCCCCAAAAAATGATGACTTCCCTGTTTAACAGTTTGAAGTGCCAGAGCATTTACTCCCACTCAAAAACGGGGGTGTGAATATTGCTCAAGCCGGCTAGCAGCTCCAGTCCAATCCACTGCAGCAGTGACTCAGGTTTATGTCAGGTCGTAAAATGACTGCGAAGCATCTGTCAGACTGTAGTCTTGTGAGAGATGTATGACCCAGTATGCATCAGCGTGTAATCACTCGAGCATGGATAGGTCAATGTGCACATAACTGCCGTTCAAGCACCTGAACATAGACAAAGCAATGGAGCTGGGTTTGCAAGTGATATAAGCCGTTACAGAAGTTTGTAGCATATAATAAAACAGCAACAAAACACAGCATTCACTGTGAAAAGACAAAATGCTGTAAAAAATCTAAACTGAACCAAAACTTGCTGCTAAGAAAACGGCTTGAAAAAGGCCTAAAACAGTTCATAACCATCCTTCTAGCTCCAAACAGAAACTGCTGAGAACTCCAGCCCAAGTCCCTTCCCTCAGTCTCCTCTCATACTACCACCATAAATTGAAGGCACAGTCTGAATGCAAAATGCTGTTGTATATGTTCGTTTACCATAGTTTATTATGCACCTCCAGATATAATCTACGATTTTTATGACAGCTGCAATAGCTTACTGTGCAACTCTAGTATATGGCATCTTCAAGCAGTTACCTAACATAGATTATGAGGATTTCAAAGGCTGTGGCTGTATTTCTAGTTAAACAGCACCTAAACTGGGCTTTGCTATAAATTTTATCTCAGAATATGCACGACTTCTATTCTCAAGGTGCCTGTGGCCACCATTATGATCAATGAGTTGATGTCAAGTAGTCTACCTTATGGCCAAGACAATGACCAAGCTTAATGAACCAGGTCAGAAGGAAAATCTATAAAACTGTATCACCTAGACATGGAGAATTTGTCACTTTGCTGGAGCTTATGGAGCCCCCCCACACCTATCAGTGTAACAGACACTGATGGAAAGAGCCAAAATCCCCTAAAGGCCTATTCATTTCTATGCCATGACAGACTTTAGCACAGACCGAAAGTAAGCATATGGATCCTCCACTGACAGTATTTCAAATCCAACTGTCAGTGGCAGATGAATGCTGAAATACTGCTCTCTTGTTGTTTTCAACCTTGTTTAAATGAGGATGCAGACTGCAATTATGGAAAATCTAAATTGTGTTAGGGCTGCAAGATGTGTGACATTTCTATTGCAGTGGTATTGTGACATATTAAGCATACACTGACTCGTGGTACAGCATTCCATTAGTGAACACTGGATATAGAATGTGAGGACCGCTAGCAGAAAACTGATCATGATCTGAGATTGGTTAGCGTCCTGTTAAAGAACTCGATGGAAATTTCTGTGACTTCTCCGAGTGCGGAGTTCATTACATTATAGTCTTTAATAGTATCGCATTTCAAGGCTGCACTAAATAACAACAGCCCTACCGACTTTACAGGCTTCCAAATCCATTCTGTGCACCTTATCAAGCAAGAGAAATGAGAAGCAGAGATCAATGAGTGAATGATTGTTAAGTATAGTATCCTCAGCTCGGAACTTATTCTTTGAAATGTCAGCTTTACCCATAGCAGTAGCATTCTCTCACTTATACCAGAGTGAATGAACTGTCATGTTAAATAAAGGAGTAGTTCAGCCAAATATGCTAATATGGCTAATAATGAATGCGTGCTAGTGACCACTAGCTTTGGGCCAATAACTGATTTCAAATGTCACATTCATATAAATAACTGACAATATTAAATCTGCACTATGTCTGATTTTTTTTTTTTGCTGTGATGTCGTACATGCAAATGAAGCAATAAGCTCTGGTAATGAGACCTACTCTCCAACTGAGAGTGAAATTGGTGCTGTTTAGAAGAAGGGTACCAACATGCCAGTTTGGCAATATTTTGGTTTCCAAGGAACCGAACAAGAACTACTGGATGTCAACAATTTTGCATATCTGTACAGTATATAGATATCATCATAAATTATTAAGTAGTAGTAGAAGCTAGCACACTTCATAATTCTGTGTAATTATAATCAGGGATAATAAGATTTAGGTTTAATTACAGAGCCCATGATGTGGTACTTCATAATCACAATAACAATTTGGATCACAATAAAATTGTTTATTGCCATATTTCTGCAGAAAACAATAGTTTATCTAAATATACATTATCATCCAAACTTAATAACCACTAATAAGCGTGTGCACAATGCTCAGTGGTGGCTGTTCACGTTCTTTCAGTGTTAGGAACATTAGCATTCTTGATGGAACTGTACTGTTAAATTCTAAAACTATGTTTATTTTGTTGCTTCCAGTACTGGGCTGAATACTTAAGAAATAGTGATGGGTATATATTCATATTCTGTATTCTAAATATATTCATAACATACATAAAAGTAATGTATTGATAATATATTTAGAATAAGTTTCGATAAGGCAGGTGGACAAAAGCTTTCCTTATTTAATTTACACGCTGTTCCTTGCTGTTAGTGTTTGGCAGTTTTCTTTCCTGTAATTATTCTATGAATATGTTTCATTATTTTAACATTATTTTGCCTGCATCAGTGCACTGCTGCCCCCATAATCCCACTGCTGTATCAAGAACTAAGCAAAGAACTCACCATATATCATTAACAAAATCTTGCAAATTTGACTTTAAAGTAGGTAGCTATGTGATTTTCAGTTAATTACCCATATATAACTTGCCACAAAATGCAAATCCAGAACAACACTGATGCTAAGCTTATCGCTAGCGAACATGCCAACTACTGAGAACACTGTTCAGTTCAGTCATTCCTTAGAAAAGGTTAGTAACACTAAGATTAATAACTGGCTCATAGCACTGATTTATCAATCTACTCAGTCTATAACAGAGCTCAGTAATGATGAGATCAATAAGTGGCTCATTACTTTGAATTCTCCATTTACTCAGGCTTTAGCAGTAACTTCAGTGTTTGTATAGCCTTTTTTGTATTCTCAATACTGCATTTACAAAATGTAACATGAACTGAATACAGATACATAGCTTTTGTATTACAAACACATATTTCTAAAACTTGTATTCCATTACATCACAACCCTAGTTGCCCCATATGCTAAGTTTAAGAACATTTAACAATTTAGATATGGCTGTACAAATTTTCTCCATTACCCTAAACCTAGTCAAATCCTGTTTGCCTCTGTAGCGAATGTTGCACCAAAAAAGACCTCTACTTAATAAATTACCTGTATTATTTAAGAAACAAAATTTGGACACAAAACACGTGTTGGCTTATCAGCTACATTTGGAATGAGGGAACGCTGAACCATTTCTTTAAAATATACATTGGAAGTTTAACACTTGTGTAAGCACTGGGACACATAGTGCCTAATAGGTAGTAGAACGGTGAATAAATTGGTGCATGCTAATGCTCCATTGTTCTATCTTGCAGAGATCTATCGCATTGTATCACAGAAGCAGATCGCTGACCGGTCAGCCCACGACGAGTCACCGGGCAACAACGTGGTGGACATCAGCGTTCCGCCCACCACAGACGGGCAAAAAGGCAACAAACTGCAGTGCTGCCAAAACCTGTAACCATGACAACCGACCATCAGCCCCCCCTCCCTGTCCCCCCACTTCACTCTCTGATTCCCTCTCTACGTGTCGTGCCGCTGATGTTCCCTCAATTTATTTGTGTAATATATATTTTTTTTCTTTTTGATAGCTTCTCAACTCACGTACACATACATACGAGACAGACACACATACACACACATACTACTGCCATGAAATAAAATTTTACAATATCTAATTATGTTGAAGTTTGTTGGCTTTTAATGTGGTCAAAACAAAGGCCCTGGCTGAATGACACAGGTTGCAGTGTTATGAATGGAAAAATGGAATGGAAAAATCCAGAATCTAGTTAGTGGAAGATCTGATTGACTTTGATATGAGCTTATGGAGAATTTTGCTCATGGGTTGAATCTGTAATTTTTCTCAAGATAAAAAATAGCATAACATGTAGAAAAATTACTTGATGAAGGCTGCAATAATGCCTGTCTGTCAGTATAACAGACATCAGCAGATAGTAGGGAAATGTCTTAAAAGGCCTACCCAGTATGACAGATTATAGCAGATCCTCCACTGACAGGGTCCAACAATGGTCAGTAGAAGAGGAATGTTGAAATACTGTTCTTTTATTCATTTCAGTGTTTGTTTTAAATGAGGATGTGACTACACTAAGGGAATTTCTTCCTAAATACCCACCCCCAAAGCACACCATCATGTGGTGTCTTTTGTTAAAGGCCATATTAAAGCAAAACAAAGCCAGACATATACAACTCATTAAAAATAATAGAGACATACCAGGTAAATGGATACTAAATAAAAAAGACCGGATTCATTCCATACTGAAAAAAAGCAAAATTGCACACCACTGTCCTCTGTACGGCTTTAATTTCTGAAAGCACTCAGATATGTTATGAACTCCGAAGCAGTTCCTTTATAGTCTCCTGGAAATGAACTGTGGGCAAACACACAAACAAATTAATTTGCATTCATGAAAAGGTTGGAATTCTAACAATAATGCATGACCTTATTGTCAATGCTAATTTACCTGTGGCATTGTTGGATATCAATACAACAAACACAAAATTTAATTATTACCTGACTGTAAATTTCTCAGCCTTCTCTGCACAGACAACAGAGGTTCAGTGTTCAGTTTCATTTTGGAGGTAGAGTAATCATAATAATAATGTGCAGACTCTTGCCTGAAAAAGAAAGCCAGGGAAATTTTGCACATTATTTAGAGGGGAATGCACAGATGCAGTAATAAGACTGGTCATTACAGTCTGAAATTCCCCATGGTAAGGTGAGAGAAGACATTACTCAGTGGTCACATCGTATTATGTATTCTGCAGAGGTGGGGGATGTACGTAAAACACTAATATGACAGTAAAAAGATTCTTCTGTGCAAGTACATCAGATGTTCTTTACAACAGTGCTTTAAAGGGCCCATAGCTTACATTTGCTTGAATTTTTTTAAATTTACCAAAAACATTCTTTTAGTTATTTTTTACAATACTATCTTCCAACCTCTCCTTATCCCTTAGAAGTAAGCTTTTTTTTACTACACCTTTTAGACTTATCTACATTATATTGCCAAAAGTATTCGCTTGTCTGCCTTCACACGCATATGAACTTGAGTGACATCCCATTCTTAATTAAGTTTAATATGATGTTGGCCCACCCTTTGCAGCTACAATAGCTTCAACTCTTCTGGGAAGCCTTTCCACAAGGTTTTTGAACATTCCATTTTTGACCATTCTTCCACAAACGCGTTTCTGAGGCCAGACACTGATGTTGGACGAGAAGGCCTGGCTCACAGTCTCCACTCTAATCCATCCCAAAGGTGTTCTATAGGGTTGAGGTCAGGCCAGTCAAGTTCTTTCACATCAAACTCGCTCATCCATGTCTTTATGGACCTGCTTTGTGCACTGGTGTGCAGTCATGTTGGAACAGGAAGGGGCCATCCCCAAACTGTTCCCACAAAGTTGGGAGCACAAAATTGTCCAAAATCTCTTGGTCTGTTGAAGCATTAAGAGTTCCTTTCACTGGATCTAAGGGGCCAAACCCAACTCCTGAAAAACAATCCCACACCATAATCCCCCCTCCACCAAAATTTACCCTTGGCACAATGCAGTCAGACCAGTACCGTTCTCCTGGCAACTGCCAAACCCAGTCTTGTGCATTGGTTTGCCAAACAGAGAAGTGTGATTCATCACTCCATCAGTGGAGAACGCTTCTCCACTGCTCTAGAGTCCAGTGGTGGTGCTTTACACCACTGCATTTGATGCTTACATTGCGCTTGGTGATGTAAGGCTTAGATGCAGCAGCTCGGCCATGGAAACCGATTCCATGAAGCTTTCTATGCAATGTTCTAGAGCTACTCTGAAAGCCACACGAAGTTTGGAGGTCTGTAGCGATTAACTCTTGTGGACGAAACCAGTCCTGCGTGTTCGTTGATGCAAAATAAATGGGACGAGTAGATCAGACTGAAGTGAAACAAACGGTTTTATTACAGAATTCTGGAGAGGTTACAAACAGAGAACATGCATCATGTATCTCCCAAGTAAGCTCTGACCCCTTCTCATCTGGCTCCCTTTTTATAGTCGCATGACCGCTCCTTCCTTACCCCAGCGTCCAATGTGTGCGTTAGGCCATCTCACTAATCCACATCATAAAAGTTTAAGGATGCGCTCGAGACGTGAGTGCGTCTGCAAGGTCAGCTTAAGGTATTCCCTGTGTTTACCAACTCCCCCCGTTTTCCAGACAATGGCTCTGCTTATCTGACCAGATGAACCACATGTGTGGTGTGCTAATCCCAGTGTCTACTACTATTAGCTTCGAGGTATTTCCTGTTATCTGACATCCTTGTGTATTCCAACATTAGTCAGCACACAGCCTTATGTGCTGACTCTTAGCTCTTAGAATTGTACAATATAACCATTAAGCTTTCAATGCAAGACATAATACATCTTAAAAGAGTAATATGAACAATACTAAGGCTAATAATTCCACACTCTGCAGAAAGTTGGCGACCGCATTATACGCCTCAGCATCCGTTGACCCCACTCAGTCATTTTACGTGGCCTACCACTTCGTGGCTGAGATGCTGTCCTTCTTTATCGCTTCCACTTTGTTATAATACCACTGATAGTTGACTGTGAAATATTTAGTAGCGAAAAAATTTCAAAACTGGATTTGTTGCACAGGTGACATCTTTTCACAGTACCACGCTGGAATTCATTGAGCTGCTGAGAGCGACCCATTCTTTCATAAATGTTTGTTGAAGCAGTCTGCATGCCCAGGTGCTTGGTTTAATAGACCTGTAGCCATGGAAGTGATTGGAACACCTGAATTCCTGTTCAAACATGACTGCGCACCACTACATTAAGCAAGGTCCATAAAGACTTCGATGAGCAAGTTTGGTGCAGAAGAACTTGACTGGCCTGCACCTCAACCCGACAGAACACCTTTGGGATGAATTCGAGCGGAGACTGCGAGCCAGGCCTTCTCATCCAACATCAGTGTCTGACCTCACAAATGTGCTTCTGGAAGAATGGTCAAAATTTCCCATAACACACCCCTAAATCTTGTGGAAAGCCTTCCCAGAAGAGTTGAAGCTGTTATAGCTGCAAAGGGTGGGCGGACATCATATTAAACTCTATGGATTAAGAATGGGATGTCATTCAAGTTCATAAGCATGTGAAGGCAGATGACCAAATACTTTGGGAAATACAGTGTATGTCTTGAAATCTTGGCAATGTTTACATATCCAACTCTTGTATTTGAAAAAAGTGGGGAAAATTCAGTCTTCCATGATATGGGCTTTGTTACCTGGGAACAGCCACAGTCTCAGACAACTGGTGTTGCAGGGGGAAGAAGGCAGGCAGCACTCGGCTTTGGGATGGGTCAAGGGGCCGTTTTATGGTACTGTAAAGGGCAAACGGTGATACCTTCAAGCTTTCTGTGCCAGCAGGCTTTTCTTTCAATCCGGGGCAGATGTGGAGTGGCACAAAGTTGCTTTCCTGTAACCAAAGCACCCATTGCAGCAAAGAGAATATCACGTAACTACAGAAATGCATATTAACCAATAAAATCTTTTCAATTCACAGTTATTTTACACTAGACTGGGGCATCAGACGTTCATAGTGGGTGTTATGAACACAAATTCATATCACAATATTTTTAGCTGTCTGAACACAGATATTGTACTATTCTATGAATGAAAACGCACCTCAATTCCAAAAAAGATGGCACTGTATGTGAAATGAATAAATAAATATACAGAAAGCAGTGATTTTATGATTCCCTTGATAAGTATTTAAATGAAAACAGTACAAAAACAAAATATGTAATGCATCATCTTAACAACTTTATTGTTTCTTGTAAATATATTCTCATTCTGTAACTGATACCTGAAATATGTTCCAAAAAAGATGGGACAGGGACAATTTACGACTAGGACCATTATTAAACCATTGTTCAAGGCACTTTAATTCAAAGAGTATGGGAAAACAAGAATTTTGCTATGTAAATGACATGATCTGAAGAACCGTGCTTAATATGACCAGGAACATTAACTAACGAAAAAAGGGCAATGTTTTTACTGTCTGCATGTGCCTGTTTATAGAGTAACACTGATAACACATGAGCACACTTCAAGCGGCAATGTACTGCGGAAAGGGAGTGATCTGGTGGTTCAGTTAGTTGTGCCATCATGGAAAAAAAAAGAAAAAAAAAAACAAACATGTACATTTATGGCTGGTAGTTGCGCACCACCATGGTCAGCATGCTATCATCAAAGTACCATCATGCTGTGGTGGTCCTTAGAGGTATGGATCTATAAAAGTAGTTGTTCCGCAACTACATTTATAGATTGTTATATTAGAAATGTATAAAAAGCTAATATAAATAGTGTTAGGGCTGTGTGTCAAGAGCCATTTATTTCTCATTTTGCATCGTCTCATGTCTGGCCCAGTTCACTGGGTGACAGGCCTCACTCGTCTGTGTGGTACAGGAAGTCTGCTGGTGCCTGATAAGAGCAGCCATTAAAAAATCCTGGGTCACCTAGTGGTGGTTCTGCTCCAGGGGCTCAGCACAATCACATCTAAGGCCACCACTGAGCAGGGCAGAACACAGCTGAACATAAAATGCAAAACTACATTTTTGATTAATGCCCCGACTGTATTTTACATGTAGATAATGCAAGCACTGAGAATAGTGCTAGTTCAGCTGTGATGGTCTGCTTCATGATGTCAACTGAAATGTCTGCTAGAGTATTGTTAGATACAGTGTTTGAAAGAAAAAATTAAGTGGTGCATCCAGTGTGCAGAAGCCTTAATGTTTGTACAGCGCACTGTTAGAAATAAAGGTACTTTGCAGGTACACTTCTCATTCATCAAGGTCCAAACAATGTAAATGTACCTTCAAAGGTAGAACAGTGGTTTTAAGGTCTAATTGTGTACCTAATATGTTTTTTTTCCAGGTGAAAAGTACATATTTCTACTTTATATACTAATGTTTTAAAACAGAACAATAATATAAAAAAGCCTGGAGACAAGACAGGGCATGTGGAGTCAATACAATTTAGAACATATAATTTGTATGGATTATGGCACAATTATGTCCCCTGACTAAAGGTACTGAGATGTACCCTTGAGGGTACCACCCCAGTGAAAGTTTACTACCTTTATTTCTGAGAGTGTACTGTGAATAAAATATACTATAATAAATGTTAAAAGTAAACTTGCAAAAAGGTTATACTAAAAATTCAACTATAAATCTGTTGTGACAATGGACTACCACAATTAAAAAATCTTTGATAGTGATACAGACATCTTTTTCATTTTTCATCATTTTTCATTAAACTTTTTTAAATACAAAAAAGCTACTGCCGCTATTTGTATTTATATTCAGTCAACTGGGGGCAGTCGTGGGCTGGAGGTTAAGGAACTGGCCCTGTGACCAGAAGGTTGCCGGTTCAATCCCCAGCACTGACAGTCCATGACTGAGGTGTCCTTAAGCAAGACGCCTAACTCCCAATTGCTCCCCGGGCGCCGTGGATAGGGCTGCCCACTGCTCCGGACAAGTGTGCTCGCTGCCCCCTAGTGTGTGTGTCTTCACTAGTGTGTATGTGGTGTTTCACTTCACGGATGGGCTAAATGTGGAGGTGGAATTTCCCCAGTTGTGGAATTTAAAAAGTATCACTTAACTGCAGGTATTTATAACATCAGTCACCTAGATTTTGGAATGATCTTGCTTATTGGCTCGCTGATGCTGATAAGACGGACTGCTTTGGTATGGAATGATGCAGAAATTAATTAATTAAGTAATTGGGCCATAAAAGCGTTGCATTTCTATTCCCTGCCCTGATTGAGATATATGGAAATAATGTACTTTAATCAATCACCCTACTTAATTCCTTGCTTTTCTCCATCCCTCCATCTTCTTACCTGTTTTACAGATATCTTTTTATAACTGTCTGCTCCGTGCTCCTCTGCCTCCTTCACTGTGGTCTGGCTGCACTGGCGAATGTCAGCCTCCAGGTGGTTCTGCACCTCTGCTACGTTTTGCTGTCTCTTTCTAAGGCACTCCAGTGCCATGTCCCTTCCCTCCTTTTGAGTCTTCACCGCCTGCCTGTTGTAGGAGTGGAAGTAGTATCTCTGTTTTCATTATTCATTATTTCTTAGCCTAGATATGATGGTAAGGCCTTATTTGTACTTGATACAGTCTGAAAATAAGGCACTGCATTTAATCATAAACAAATAAGATGAAAATGACACTTCATACCTGAGGTCCATTACTGTTTCCTGAAGCTCCTTTTCATACTTCACAGATTTTTCTAGCTCTTTGTTCATATTCAGGGATTCCTGTAGCAGCTTGTTCTTCAAAGCTATGACTAAAAGCACAACACATTGGAAAAATACTGAACATAGAATTTTCAGAGACTATGAAGGTATAACAAATGGACTCCAGAAAGCATAATATTGCAATACTCTAAAACCTGGTACTGAAGTAATCTGGTTTTCCTAGTTCTGAAATGTACCTATTTGCCATTAGCAAAGCTCAAGTCACTTGTTTCTTTTAATACTTTTTGTTATTTACATACAATAACTTAGATGCAGATTTAAATCTTATAAATTAGACACCAAAAGATGTTTTTCAAGGATTTTCGGTAACGATGCAAACCCTAAATGTACTGTAATTCTTTATAAACTTGTTATTATTTACATTGATCACCCCTTTTCAAATACGAGGCATTTTGGATGTTAAATATATTATAACCTCATTCTTGATATACAGCTTTTTCAATCATTTTAGAATCATTTACAGCACCGTTCAACATTCTGAACACATCTAAGATTTTAATTTATACATTCATCTGAAACCAAACTGGTTTGACACTGTTGATAACATTGATTCCAAACTTTTAAATTGTGATTTAACATTTGAATAGTAATGTTCATACTAATTTTAGTAGTACAATTTATTATTTCTGTAGGACATGTCTATTTATCCCGTAATTCATCCTGCTATGAATTCTATCATTCTTCTCTTTATCTGTCCTTAAAATAGCTATCTATAAGCTAGTTTACTGCTTACTTCTTCTTTTTCTTTCTTTTCTAAATATTTTTGCAGGCATGAGAATTCAGTAAACATGTAACTTTCACTCACTCTCAGCATGGAGCTCTTTCTCTCTTTCCTCAGCCTGCTCTCTGACTTTCTCTAAAGCATGCTGCAGCTGCTTTGCCTCTGCACTGTGTTCAACTTTGGCCCTCTCCAGAGCTTCCCTTGCCAGCACCAGCTTCCCCTGCAGCTCAGCCACAGTGTTCTGTAGCTTCTCCTTACAGCTTTTAAACACCTTCATCATCTTCCTAATCTTCTGCTTACACTTGACCTTGGCTGCCTTCTCATGTTGCTTCAGCACCTCTATATCCTGCAATGGACAGGTAATATGAACTTAAATTTAAATCAAATTTTATTTATTTCCACTACCCTAAGATATGATCATTATATCATCATAACATACTTTAGCTTAAGGATGGGTGACATGGCAAAAATATTATATCATGACACTTAAACAGTACAACATGTATCACCATATTTTGATACACAGACACAATGCACTAGTAGTGCTTCATTTAAAACATATTGTGCTGCACCAGTTAAAAAGGACTAATTATACTTTTTAATGAAACATACAGTTGGTCAGTGTTCTTTACATCCACAATATGTTCAGAAAAATATGTTTATTATGGGTGGGAATCTTTAGGCACCTCACGATTCGATTACAATTCAGAGAGCTGCGATGCGATTATAAAACGATTATCGATGCATCTTGATGCACCTTTTTTCTATACAGGATTTCTATTTTCCTAATGTCTGAAGACTTGGTGGTTTTAAAGCAAAGAATTTGTAATGATCCATAATGTAAATGCATTGTACTGTAAATGCATGATGTGGCAAGTGAACTAGAAGGCTCTCATTCTCTAGCCACGTTTACATGCAGCCTAATAATCCGTTAATAATCCGACTAATAACTAAATCGGAATAGAATACGTCCATGTAAACGCCTCAATCAGAACAGCCTAGTCCGACTGAGACCATTTGGGATAGAATTTCCATGCCATTGGCTGCATTTACATGCAAAGATTTTTACCAATCCGATTGAATACAAATGGATTACAGATTCAGACTGAGGTGTTTATTCTCATTCTATTCAACAATCCGATGGAAAATCTTCTGAGCATGTAAACGAAGATTTTCCATCAGATTGCTGAACAGAATGTGCATATAAACACCACAATCTGAATCTGTATTTCGGTGGTGGATGTCCACGCAGCACGTTATACCCGTCCTACCCGTTTTCTTTAGTGATTTTATAACTTTGGTTTTGGTCTCGTTGTAGAAAGGGGCAGGGGCCGCTGTGTCAGTAAAATATTTTCGAGACTGGACGCTGAATCTCGGCTCCGAAGTGTGCAACATAGCGCGAAAGCCCTGGTTCTCAACGACTGACTATGCGACTGAAGGTCACATTGCATGAAGTCTCGCCTCGCCAGTAGCTACGAAAACACAGAGATTAAGACGAACATCTGGAGACAAATGGACTTATTCGCATTCATAAGCACTATAGTAGTTTCCTGGTACGTTATATATGCAACGAGAGACTGTCCCTCTAAAAAGTTGTGAAGATGAAGTCGCTTCTCTTTCGAATTTTCCCATTCAACCTTAAATGGTGCAGCAGTTACATCCGGCGCCTCGAGCAGAATTTAAGGTGGAACGGGAAAATTCGTACAAGAAGCGACATCTGCCTCGAAAAACAGTCAACTGTTGAGACTTTTTACAATAAGCTGCTCTACTTTTGAGGAAAGGTTTTCTAGTGGAAATGGGAGGAAAGTGCCTGTAACTAAAGCTTAAAGCAGAGTAAAGTGTGTTTTCGTTCTTAATTTTAGTCTATACTAGGACTTCAGCATATACTGAGACATAACTGGCATTAAATGTTGGGGCTGCAAAGGTGGTCTGATTTTTGTTGAAAGGACAAAATGTCTCTTCTTAACATTTGGGTTGTGACTCCTGATCTAACCCAGGGGGGCCAGAAGAGAAGGGCGAAGAGAGAGGAGGACTGAATGTGAATCTCATGTTAAATCACAAATCATCATGGGTCTTAGATCTCATGCTTATCTTGTCTTTATTTATCCACCTGCACATATAGACAGTGTGCTGCACATACTGCACTTTCTGCATACCTCATTGCGCATCTTTATTTGGTACAATATCTGCACATATTTATTCATTCAGGTCATTATATGCCGTTACCTGTAACGTCTTCTACAGTCATTATTGCACTGCATCTCTCATCTCAGGTTATAGATATTATCACAGATTGTGGTATTTTTTCTATTTGTATATATGCCTGTAGATAGGATCTGGTATATTTATTCTTGTTATATGTCTACACCCTTATTACGCTTACTGTACAGTGTTGTGTGTCTGCCACTGGCTGCTAAATTTCCTTTGGGATCAATAAAGTATTTGTCCATCCATCCATCCATCCATCCATCCATCCATCCATCCATCCATCCATCCATCCATCCATCCATCCATCCATCCATCCATCCATCCATCCATCCATCCATCCATCCATCCATCCATCCATCCATCCATCCATCCATCCATCCAACTTTTAATGCAGAGCTGGTCGGATTTCGCATTCATGCATGTGTGTTTTTGTTATGTGTCGCCAGAGACTGTCTGGGCGCTGCACTTACCCACTTCCAAGTTCCACCTTTTATGTTCCGTCAACGTTACGTTATAAATTAAATATTTAGAAAATCGATTTTATGAATCGATTCAGAATCAATCACGTCCGCATCGCGATGCATCTAAGAATCAAGTTTTCCCTGCATGCCTAGCGTTTATCGCAATGTCAAAATTGATCACAACCATAACATATCGTAATACTGCCCATTACTACTTTGTTACATTTTATAGGCCATTCAAAGTTATTTGAAAATGTTTCCAAGTTCTTAACCTTATAAACTAATTATTAAATTAGCAAAAGCTTCATTTTCTTTACTGCACATTGTAGTAGCTTCTTATTATTGCATATTTGAGGCTTTATAGTTAAGACAGCCACTGGGGTTTCCATCTTTAGCGGATCTAGTGCAACAATATAATAAACTACTGTCTAATGGTTAAGATCAGAAGCTTTGAAGTAAAACCCATTCAAAGGACCCTTCCTTTTTTAACTTTTAACAGTCTTTTACAGTTTAAAAAAATAAAAAGATGTGATTTTAAATGCAGTAGAACCTACACAACAAGACCAAAAGTGATTTTAAAAGCAACCATGACCATTTTTGCATGAATAGGCCTTATGTGCACACTCTGCTGGGGTGCATACAAAATTATATGCGTTTTGTTCACTCCATGTTGTAAAGCAGTCACATCTAAACAGTTCTGTAGAGGCTTAAAATGTGGCTTTTGTTGAGCCTTTATGAATTATTTAAGGTGGACCAATGGTTCAGGCAAAAATCAAAACTGTGTTGATTATATTAGAATAACTTTATAATACTTTAAAATAACTTGTTTAATCTGGTAGTCTGAAGTTGTTGCTTCTTTGAGTTTATAACATCTATAATATGGTGAAATCCTAATGGCATAACACCAACCTGAAGTTCACTTTAATACTGGTATACCTCCCATCCGTACCTCTTTGGAGCACTGCTCAAATGCCATCAGAGCATTCTGGAATGTGTGAACTCTGGCCTCTGTCCCACTTAGCCTCAGCTCCAGAGAGCGGGAGAGCTCCTCCGAAGCTTGCAGGTTCTGCAGCAGTTGCTGTGCCCTGTCCTCCACCGACCGCAGCGTCTTCTTCAGCACCTGGGCGCTGTCTTCTTGGCTCTTTAGTTTGTTCTTAAGTGACTGGAGGCTACTTTCAGAGCGGTGGAACTTCTGCCTCAGCAATCGGATGCTACCCTCAGAGGCATGGAGGTCATCCCGCAGTGATTGGGCGTTGGCCTCGGAGAAACGAAGGTCCTCTCGAAGTGACTGGACATTTCCCTCAGAGATATGGAGGTCCTCTCGAAGTGGCTGGACATTTCCCTCTGAGGCATGGAGGTCCTCCCGCAGTGACTGGACATTTCCCTCAGAGACACGGAGGTCCTCCCGCAGTGATTGGGCATTGGCCTTGGAGACACGGAGGTCCTCTCGAAGTGACTGGACATTTCCCTCTGAGACACGGAGGTCCTCCCCCAGTGATTGGGCATTGGCCTTGGAGACACGGAGGTCCTCTCGAAGTGACTGGACATTTCCCTCTGAGACACGGAGGTCCTCCCCCAGTGATTGGGCGTTGGCCTTGGAGACACGGAGGTCCTCTCGAAGTGATTGGACATTTCCCTCAGAGACACGGAGGTTCTCCTGCAGTGACTGGACATTTCCCTCAGAGACACGGAGGTCCTCCCGAAGTGATTGGAAGTTGGCCTCTGAAACATGGAGGTCCTCCTGCAATGACTGGACATTGGCTTTAGAGACGCAGAGATCTTGCTGCAGTGATTGGACATTGGCCTTGGAGACATTCAGGTCCTCCTGCAGGAACTTGATGTTGGTTTCAGCAATGCGAAGGTCCTCTCGAAGTGATTGGACATTGGCCTCTGAGACACGGAGGTCCTCTCGAAGTGATTGGACATTGCCCTCTGAGACACGCAGGTCCTCCCGAAGTGACTGAACATTGCCCTCTGAGAAACAAAGGTCCTTTTGCAGGGACTGGACATTTGCTTTGGAGATGCAGAGGTTGTCCTGCAGTGACTGGGTACTTGCTTTGGATACCCGGAGGTCCTCTTGCAGTGACTGGACATTGCTCCTGGAGACATTCAGGTCCTCCTGCAGGAGCTTGACATTTGCCTCAGAGACATGAAGGTCCTCTTGCAGCTTCTGGATATTGGCCTCAGAGACACATATGTCCTCCAGCAGTGATCGGACTTTGGCCTCGGAGACGTGGAGGTCCTCCTGGAGTGACTTGACAGCATGGCCTGAAGAGTCCAACTGCTGGTCCTTGGAGGGTTGGAGGCTCTTCTCAAGCTCGGATCGGACCTGATTTTTCTCCTGCTCGGCCAGGCGGAGAGAGTGGAGGAGGGTGCGGATGGTGCTCTGGTGTCTCTGGTAAAAGTCCGTCAGCTCTGTTTTCAGTCCGTCTAGCTTGGAGAGCAGGCAGGTGCGGTCAGATGAGATCAGATAACTCTCCACTTCGTTCTGTGGTCAGAAGAAGACAGAAGTGATAACCTATGCAGTTTTTAACCCTCCACTTCGTTCTGTGGTCAGAAGAAGACAGAAGTGATAACCTATGCAGTTTTTAACTCTCCACTTCGTTCTGTGGTCAGAAGAAGACAGAAGTGATAACCTATGCAGTTTTTAACTCTCCACTTCGTTCTGTGGTCAGAAGAAGACAGAAGTGATAACCTATGCAGTTTTTAAATGCAAACTTTGTGTATTCCCAATTGAGATAGGTTTAACCATAAACCATAGACATAATTTACAGCCAATATGGTCCATAATCTGACTGAAAATAGACAGCAGGCCAAAGACTACTTAATAAAAATGTAAAAGAAAAAAAGTAAAAATTCCACTAAAATTCAAAGTTAAGAATGCAGTTTTGATATAAAAGCATATGTCATATGGACATGGCTTTATTTATTATATACTGTTTTTTTTAACTATATAGCTGTTTTTGTATTTCTACTCTAATATAGTATATATAATAAAATACTATATTTGGCAGCTTAATGATCTATTAAATGAGCTCAAATATAATGTCCTACAGTAAAAAATTGGTAACTGGCAAAGGATGTGTAATATGATTTAAATAAATACACCTTAACTGTAACTAAACCTGTAATGGGAAATGCATGGAATTTGGGACACAGACGACCTCACCGTATCATGCCAGAGCATATTAGCACAAGGCAACCTACCAAATTTTGGCTGAAGCCTAATTTGAGCAGTAGGGCCCGTAGAGAGGGCACATGCAGCTGGAATGTCCTATCAAGATGATCTCTGTTCTCTGCCATTCCATCTGCCCGCGTTACTGCTGGCCTTAAAAGCTCTGAGAGATGCAGGGCTTGAGATGCCTCATTGAACACCTTCTCCAACAAAGGCTGCAGAGCAATATAAAGACAATGAGAGACAGAGAGAAAGAGTTGTGAAGGTTAGTCTCAGTTCCAAACATCAAAACAGGTGTCTGAATCTGTAAGAATCTTTTTTGAAACCACGGAAGTCTGGCTGACACTATTCACCATAAACGCAAGTGGTAAGGTTCTAGCCTAGATGATAAGATCATCTATTTTTGCCAAGAACATGCTAATTTTTGGTAGCCAATGGAGAATGCGGTTGTCCATAAGGATGTAATGGTGCATCAACATGTATCAATCTAGAGATGACAATTCAAGTGCACAGATTTGGGAATGTTATAATCGCTTATAATACAATTCTATAAAAGATGTGTTCAATTTTGGGCCAAGCTAATACAAAACTAATGTTGAATTGTTGTACCAGGTGAACTCAATCAAGGTTAAATTTGAAATTAGATGGTCCCCTAAATTATTTTCTTGGGAATTGTAATGGTAATCTAATCAAATGAAATTGTTTTGACGTCAAAGATTTACACAGTTGTTAAACAGTATGTGACATTAGATGCCAAAACTCCAGGCTTTACCTTCATACTAGTGAAGAGGATTCTCTGCAGTTCACCTTCACCCGATAAGTGCTCTGTGCGGTCAATCTCCTTATGCAGCTCTGTTAGGAGGCTGCTGTATGTCTCTAAAGGCGGAATTCGTCCAAACCAGGAGCAATGAGAAAAAACTTAATTTTTCACTCATAGTGTTTATCTTAATTTGCTAACTCTTGAAAGTTTAGTTTAAAATACACTGAAATAAATACACCACAGTTTGGCTTAAACAACAGCTTGCTCATATGAGGTATTCATATGCTGCGCAGTCTGGAATACATAACACTGACCCCCTTTGGTATGAAAACTTTATGCCATATATAAGCCTATGATAACTAAGCGAAAGAGACTGCGTTCTGAATATCCAATGTCCCTGACTCAGATTGCTTGTGTTTCGAAATGTCCATGGGAGAAGCCACTGTAATTCTAAATTGCTTGTACATTTAAATTCTAACACATTTTGTGGATTACTGTACTAAAGGGCTGCAGAGTCTGTAGTTATGTGCTCCAGTGGGTGCAGAAACACCACAGGAACAAAAAGAAACAGAATGCTGAGATATGCTGCAGTGATTCTCAGGCATCCTCATGGGAGAATGCAGTTCACATTAGCATTTTATGTGCTCAAACCCAGCTTAATATTACAAAAGATTATTAGGCCAGTGAAAACAAAACAGCACAAAAATTGATAACCACTGGCAGTCACAACAGGAAATGTGCTCACGGCTTGTATGTGTGGAAAGCTCCTCATCGAGTTCAGACGTGAACGAAGAACATCCACTAAAATCCACAACAGAGTGGCTGCTCCAGCTTGGGCCCTTTGAAGACACATCAAAGTCAGTTAGCAGGTCAGCTTACTACTTACAGAATCACATTACAAGTCAAGTTAGATAAACTGTAAGAAAATGTGACGTTTAAATGACAGCGTACTCACTAAAGACAAATACAGTTACTAGTCACGTGAGCTAGCAAGCTCATCAACTTATGAGTTGAGTGACTTTATTAGTTATGTAGGTTGGCAAGTTAACTGTTAAGATCATGTATAGCTGATCATGTATCGTATATGTTAAGTGAGCTAGCAAGTTAAATAAATAAGATAGATACATACATAAATACATACATAGAATTTTATTGATCCCAGAGGGAAATTGCAGTTTAAGTAACAAGACATATAATTGCACATAAACTTACATAAACAATGCAGAAAAAATAAATAAATCTACACATAAGTTAAAGTACAAGAGAAATAAATTCAAGTATATCTATATACATATTTACATGGCATATGAGACAGATTTGTTGTATTTATAAGAAAACAAGCACTGAATGGTATGAGGTAAACTAAAAGCACATATTATAGACACAACTAACTCTTGAGTTGCATCAATATTATAGTTTAATATATTAAACTGTAAATTGGGGGCAGTCGTGGGCTGGAGGTTAGAGACCTGGCCCTGTGACCAGAAGGTTGCTGGTTCAATCCTTAGTGCCGACAGTCCATGATTGAGGTGTCCTTGTGCAATAAACCTAATCCCCAATTGCTCCCCGGGGACCATGGATAAGGCTGCCCAATGCTCCGGGCAAGTGTGCTCACTGCCCCTTAGTGTGGGTGTGCTCACTAGTGTGTATGTGGTGCTTCACTTCACAGATGGGTTAAATGCAGATGTGGAATTTCCCCGGTTGTGGGATTAAAAAAGTATCACTTAACTTAATAGCAAATTAACTAACTAGAAAAAGTACTGACCAATAAAATGAGCTACAAATTTAACCTAGCTAGCTAATAAGTAACATACTTCCTCATTTAACTAGGTGAGACACAAGTTGTCCAACTAACAAAAGAAATCCTGAGTTGAGTGAGCTAATGTTAGCTTGTAAGCTAACTAGTGGCAGTTTATCAGTAGGGGACAGTTAACGCTAGCTAGCTAAGGGGATAGTTGCTACTTAAGTAGTAGCATATTTTATCTTCCAACACTAGTCAAAGCCATTTAGCTAGTATAACTAGTGGCGATTTATTTATTAAGGGATTAGCATACTGACATTAACTACGTTAATCAGCAATAGAGTTTATTTTTCATGTGAGCTAGTTTATTTTTGAGTAGCTAGTTAGTTAGGTTAACTTAAATAGTACTAGAGGTTATGATTTAAGCCAGGTCCCCTAACAAAGTCAACAAACTAGTAGTTAACTGTTAAGGCCAAGTTAGCAAGTCTTTTGTAAAATGTCTTTTAGCAAGCTAGCTCGATAACTAGCTTCCAAGTTAGCTAACACGTAATTAGCTTGCTAGCAAGATGGCTAATGCTAGATAAGGTAGTTAGCTAGCTAGCTCGATAACTAACTAGCTTCCAAGTTAGCTAACACGTAATTAGCTTGCTAGCAAGATGGCTAACGCTAGATAAGCTAGTTAGTTAGCTAACTAGCGCACCAACTTCACGTTAGTCAACCTGAGAAGTTGGCCTTTCCCACGACGAAGCAGTAATATCGTCGTTGTCCATTTTTGTCGATGAAGACGCGCTGAAACGGCAGTAAGAATCGTTCTTGTGGATTTTAGAAGACACTCAGCACATTCTTCTTCTCACAGACTCCATAAATATGTTTGACGCCAGCAGCGCTGGCAAACCGCGTCATATGAAACGCTGGTTTAACCAACGGCTGCCGTGATTTAACCAACGGCTGCCATGGCAACAACCTGGCTGAGAAACGCCGAAGGAGAATAGTTAATCAGCATAGTATATGGTTGGATGGCTGCACCGCCTACTTTGGAGGCAAGACGTTTTTATTGATGCAATGAAAACTGATTCACATACAAGCGACATTGTTACATAATTTGGTATATATCATGTATTTATTAAATTATTTTTTGAGAAAATAATGAACTCAGACATATATATGCTCTGCATTTATAACACAAAACTAAACAAGGGCATCGCTGCAAAGGGGAATGGGCCTCAATATTCAATATTCGTTATATCTTCCATATCTGTTTATATAATCAATCTTGTCTTCATAACTGACCCATCTCTGGTTATCAGTCAAAACAATGGTGTACAGATTCTATAAGGTATGGAACAAGCTAGTTAATGCTCAGGCTTGCTGTTTTTAGCCATGTTATTTCTGCAAATTTGTAAAAACAGTACAAGAAGACAGAGAAACTGCTCTCTTTTTCAAATGTACTTTTATTTGTTCTTAATTTTTACATCATTACCATCTACCATCAACTTATCCCTTTAAAGAGACAGACACAGATGGTTACAGATAAATATTTCAGCAATGTTTTTTGGTACTGAATACATGCATACTTTTTTCAGGAAAAGACAGCTGGAAATGGCTAAAAATAAAGCACATATTCCTCAATAAATAACGAAATACACATTCTCTCTCTCTCTCTCTCTCTCACACACACACAGACACACACACAGCTGCGCACACCCATGCACACACACATACACACGCTCTTTGATCACTGATGTTTTTTTTCATTGTATACACACACAGTACAGCTTTGCACCAGACATTTGAACAGCTAAAGCACCTGACAGACTCCGTTGGGAATGGAGGACAAGCCTGATTCACTGTGTCCTCATCCCATCTTACTATGGTTTCACATGCAGTCAAAAATAAACCTTATAGTTTAAAACATATACTACACTATACTGTTCAGAACATATGTACATTATAGCTACAACACAAACAGCTCCTTAAAGGGGAATTCTGCAGGTTTTTAAAAATATTTCTGCATAATTCATTCAATGAGACGTAAACAGAGTCTTTCAGAGTGTTTTGACATGTAATAGTTCACTGTAGAGAAACTTAGACTCAGATGTCTTTACAGTGGTGGTGATGGGAACCAGGGATCACAACACAAATACAGCCATTTTATTTAATATCCATAACCACCAGTGGAAATTATTCTCGGTTTCACCAGAAAATTATTCTCGGTTATCCATTTCATGTTACAGCTTTCTGTGACTTTCTGTGGCATTTCTCTAGAATGGAACATTTCAGATGAACCCTGAAAGACTTTGTTTACATCTTAACTATTTAATTATGCAGAAATGTTGAAAAATCGGTGGAATTCCAGATAACATTTGGGAAAAATAAACGTTGATTCATCGTGACCACACAGGGAAATTGATCATTTCATTTGACTTGTCCAAATAAGGCAATCACATACTGTATCATGATTCTATGGATTTTACTGCTACACCAAATCAAAATCCAAAAGGAACTGACTGATATTTGTACTGAGTAACTGGTAATTGCCATTACAAGGTTGTACGGCACAATATTACAAGACATTCGGTTCATCCAACATGAACACAAAAACATATAAAAGACTCTTTAAAAAACTATAAAGCTGACAGATTTACATCAGATGATATTAATAAAAGATAATAAATAAGAAATCTTTTTCAATTGAGAGAAATAAAACTTTAAAAATAGAACTGGAAATGTCTTTTTTAACAAGTTTTAAGAAAATAATCAAACAAAATTGGTTGTACATAGAGTTATTTGTAGACAGGAATACATGCTAATACATTTTAACTTTTAATACACACACACACACACACACACACACACGCACACACGCACACACACACACAGCATAGATAGTTGCATGGCAGTAAGACCATGAATGTCTGAACTCTTCAAATAGAATATTAAGAAGAATAAGGATGTCACATTAGGAATGATTTAGTGAACCTTAACTTAGTGTCGTTCCCATAAGAACAAAGAAAAGCAATCGCCTGATACAGCAGGAGTTAATATACAGTATGACTGCTTGAAATCTATAGTTGCTATATTTTAAAATTTAAAACAATCACACAGAAAATGAAACTTACAAATTTCCTTGACCTAAATAATATCTAAAGAAAAAAAACATAAAAAGAGAGCAGACACTCTTTACTCAATATATTACAGTAGTTGTGGTTTGTTGGAGTATTGATTGTTTTGACACACAGTACTTGCACCAGTGCCCTTTGTTGTTATTTGATATGCTGAAAATGAAATATTGAACCCTGAAAGGTCATTATAGCAAAGCCTTCTGGCTGTGGCTGTGAGCCAGTAATGGTGGCCGAGTCACACCCACTGATATGTTATATAACACATGAAATAGCAGTCACAGTTCTCAACCTCTAGACTTCTACAGCACAATAACATCATGGACAAATAAACAAAACCCATTATCATCACTGTCAGAACCACCACCCTTTCCTTTATATCATTTCCAGTCAAAATATTTCAAATAATTTTTCAGGGGATATATTTGAGATGAGACTTCCGTAATAAAGGGAAAAATCAATGGAAAACAAGTCAAAATGATATAGTTAAGTTCAAATAATATATAGAAATTTTGAGTCCTAACAACCCTGCAAGACCTGGTACACCAACAAAACTGTTTCCATCAGATAAGCAGAACTTAAAGCTTTCATCTTTGAGAGAGAGGAGAAAGTCAAGCTCCACTCTTGCTCCAGATCTGAAAACATCCACAGGTGTTTCTGCCCATCCTTCCACTGTGAGAAGAGAGAATTACTTGAATTGTGAAAAGCAGAAAATGCAGCCAACTTCTAAGACTGAACTTTAGAAAAATATGCATGAAAATATGAAAACGGAAAATCTCCTGAAAATAGTGGAAGCTGTAATGAAGGTAAAGTGCAGACAAATTGACTACTAAAACTGATATTATATTTAGTTGTTGAGGCTTTTGTATAATTTTTTGTTCAGCTTTTTTCCTGACACTCAAAAATGAATAACTATCTAATGGTCGTTTTGACTGAAAATGAAATAAACAAAGGTTGGTCTCTGACAGCACTGTACATCATCTCAGTCCTCGTGAAAGCTAAAGGCCATCTAACATTTTCAAATGCCAAAAAAAATAAAGAAAAAAAAGTTTTGAGGTTTTGATCTGACAGCAACGATTGTGAACATCTTCAAGAATAAATAAAAACACAGATTAATACAGTGCAACAGTTTGAAGGGGAAACAACGAATTTTCAGCATAACAAAAACACATCACATGGTTCCGTAAAGATGCTCACTCAAAGAAGAGTGAACAACCTCACTGCTATGACTAAGGGAATGGTCACTTTTGGGCCATGGAATGATTGAAGAGCAGTCGCAGGACGCTCTGGATTGTCCACACCATACACTCCTCGGAGACAGACATGCACGTCCTGGAAGTCCTTCATGTGCAACAGTTCTCGCTTGTTTGATTCAAGCAGGTACAGTACTACTGACAGACAAGGTAGAGTTTGGGGAAGGGTGGAAAAGAGCTGGCAGATGTTTTCTATTTTTCTTTTTTTTTTTGTTCTGGAAAATTCCATAGTCTCTCTTTCCATGATGCACGGTGGAGCAGGGTGCCTGCTGTGGGGGGCTCATGGATTGGCATGGCTGCTTCGGTTTGAAAGACAGAGCGGCTCAGGCCTAACAGCACACCTTAACACCTCTCAAGCTGCATAGAGTTTACTGAGGAGAGAGAGAGAGAGAGAGAGAGAGAGAGAGAGAGAGAGACAGAGAGAGAGGTTAATAAAAATTGTTACAGGCTTCCAAACAGTTGTGATAGACGCGCACCTGCACTACCAGCATGAGACCTAATATAAGCACTACATGCACAACTGTTCATTTATTATTGGTGTGGGGTGGTGCTAGCATACAGGCTAATACGGTGAACTTCTTACAAGGATCTCTTTACACAGTGATGGTTTTAAAAATTTAGATCTAAATGTGAACATACAAGTTTAGTTTCCATTCTGGTGCAAGTATAACTGGTGTGATGGTGCTAGCATACACGCTAACAGCGAAATGCTACCTTAGCACTCCTAACAAACCGAAAAACCTAAAAATATTATTATATTTTCTAAATAACACACAATTCTATTTCATTTTTGGTGAACTCAGTGGTCACATAAGACTACTTGGTGAAGTTATGCCCACCAGAAGAGTGAATTGTGTTTCTGTAAGTCAGAAAGGTTTACAGCTAATGTTGGTGTTACTAATGATAGGGAAGAACTAGCATGTTGAAAGATGTGTGTGAAGTTACATCACATCTTTCAAGGCTTTTCAACATGTTTTTGTGTGCAACATATAGCAGCTATGTTAGATTTCCTCGTCTGTTTGCTGGCGCATATCATTCATTTCCTGCAGGTGTGTTTTTGCTGTAGTTCTGTAGTTTTGAAAATCGTCCACCCAAACATGACAGACAGTCAGCGGTTGGTTATTCTGCAGGTCAGTGCACCCCCTTCCTGTCAAAGTAGCCAGTTCTTCACCACATTAAATGACAAAACGCACCAGACTCTCTGACAGCAGGCTGTCCAGTTTCCAGCAAGAAAAAGTTATGGCAAGATATCTTGTCGCTGTCCAAAGAAAAGTACTGTACAATGGTAACTTCACAGGAGAAGGCAAATGTTCTAAACTTTTAATGCAAGTTCATGTAAAAAAAAGTTTACTCCCACTATGTGAGAGGACAGTTGCTGTGTTCTAATGATGAGAAAAACGCTGAAAGAAACAATGGGCTTCATTCACCAAAGTAAGTTTTTTCTTAAATGTGTTCTTGGGAAAGGTCCTAAGAAAAGGTTTATGTCAGATGCATGATGTGTTCTTAAACCCCTCATTTGAGCTACATATTATTAAATATGTAATTTTAATTAATTAGCTGGTTAGCATATTAGCTAGCCATGCAACAATCTCTGCTGTTTTCTTTATCTCTGTATATATGCAAATAGACCTCTCATACAGTGCAGAAAAAAAGAATGAAACCCACAGTTTTAAGTCTCTTCCATTTTGTTGGTTAAGAACAGAAAACAATGCAAAAGGGGAACTAAAAGCTAAGAGAGTAGAGACTGAGATCCTGGATACCACATCTATGACTGATTCAAGAAATTTGCTGGAATTAGTTATTTAGGGCCTGTTCACATCTTGCATTGGCATTCAGATTTCACTTGATCTAATGAAAATCTAGGTGTAAACACCCCGAAGAAGGATTTTGATCAGAGTACAACTGGCTCACTCAAGCCACATTCAGAGCTGGTCTGAGACAGATCTTGACCACATTAAACCAAGCATAAACGAAATTGCTTCATTTTCATTCCCCCGTCCACTTACATTATGCTCCTCACTCACACACATGCGCACAGAGAGGTGAAGTATGACATAAATTTGCCTCTAGCATGAAAGCACAAACATGAGCATGTTGTGCCTCATGACCAGCCCTTGTCACTCTGCAGTGCCTTCTGGCCTGCAGTGCCCAGACTGACCTCACCCACTGGTCACCCTGTTGGCTGCTGGCTACTGCCTGCTGCTCCTGCTAATGAAACAGAGCTGGCCAGGAAGAGGGTGGTGTGCCAGCACCTTTCAGAGAACCATCAGAGCTGTTAGCTTGTCTTTAGCTTTCTTGGATACCCACAAGTGTGTTCCTTTGTAGTTACTGTTGTGAGATTGGACAGGCTTTCCAAAATGTTGGAGAAAGTGTAGTGAACAACGTCATTTGTATCAAAATACATATTATTCATTGTTTAGAGACACTATATAATGTTAAAGTCCTGGGGAATAAAGAATAAAATATTAAGCATACTACAATTGACTGTCATATTACATAGATAGCAATAAGATAAAACACTGCTTAAAAAAAACAGCTAAATCCACCAACAACTGTCTAGGCGTGGCCTAATATGCTAATGTACATGTGTGATTGAGATCTATCTGTCCCACACTCTCAGTCTGTTGTGAACTAAACACAAAAATTCTGAAGCCGAACTAAACACAACAGTGTGAACGAGGAGAAATGACTGAAACGGGCTCTATGTCAGTTGTGATGTAGACTATCCCTGTTGTGTCCATGACTCACTAAGAACATTATCCAGATTTTAAGTGGCGACATCTTAAAGAAAGTAAGGTTGTTATTCATTTGACTGCTGGATGTTCACACAGGGAATGTACAAACAAGGAATGGCTGCCAGCACGAAAGGTTAAAAGAATGGATGAACAGCTGATAGATAGATACACAGCTGGCTTGCTTTCGCTTGGTTGTTAGCTTTTGCTTAGCTGTTTCTCCGAATCGAATAGAGAGAGACCATGGGGAACCCAGTTAGTTAAAGCTGTGCGGGACAGACAGACCAGCCTTTTGACTGATGAGGGTTGCTTACTTAAACTTATGTAAAGAAACTGGGCAATTTGCTCTGAATTGAGAGGATTTTGGTGAAATACAGCAGTCATTTACTGGACACTCAAATGTTCACAGGGCACACATTGTACAGGTATATTGCTCACAAGAGCAAAATTAACCTATTTAGAAAGAAGCTTTAGGTTACCAGTCTAACTGACCAATGATAACACTAATGGCACACTCAGACTCACCTAATGTTTGATTTTTCTGATGTTCTTTAAATTTTGTCCAATTCAGTAACAATAGCTACAAAAGAAGGATGCACTAGTGGGTGAAGCCTGACTGGGTAAATTATGAAATTATATCATTAAATTGAAATAGTACAGCAAAATGACAGTAATACCTCGAGTAATACCTCGAGTAATACCTTTGTAAGAGTTCATGACATGATTGTTTTACTGGATGAAATACAGAATTAGGCAACTGAATAATCATGTAAATGAACATGTGAATGAGTGAACACAGAAATGAACAAAGAAAGCCAGAGAGAAGTCTCCTTCAGTGGGGATCCATAGTGATGTCGTCTCACCAGGTTTCGGGGAGGGTGAAGTGGGCGGGGGTTTGATTTGAATCCCAAACTTACTGTCTGGCTCTCTCCATCAAAGACATGCTGAGACTCAGAGTCGTAGTACAGGGGGGGAATACTCCCAGCTCTGCTCCTCTGGAGGCTGCTGTTACACCACCAACACAACAGCAGGGGGTGCACACACACAGACAGAGACGGCCATGCAGCACAGATGTCATTAGAGAAAGAAAGACAGACAGATAGAGAGAGACAGAGAAGGACAGAGAGAGGAAGAGGATGAAGTGATTTGAATCAACATTCATTCAGTAACCCTTAGTGGCTGTAATAAAATAGGACATAAAGCCGAATTAGAGACAACAGACTTACCCATCATGCACTGTGAGAACTGAAAGAGGGAAAACCTCTATGTTTAAAATGGTTCCCTAATTACTATTCTGTAGATTCATAATTCAAGTAAGTGATTCCTTATGCTAATGTTGTGTTAATTATCATTCTGTACCAGTACTCACTTTGCACTCATACAACAGTGCATTATGGATATTTTTCATGTCTGCTACACCATTTGTGAACTACATATTGTGGTGCACTATGGGTTTGCAAAAGTGCCCAGTCTATTCACTTCTCCAACAAAATGGCAGACTCCCAAAGTGTGCTAAATAGTGAGTAGGGCACTGTTTATCACCGTAAGAGCACCAGAATGGCCACTAGTTCAAGTATCTTTTTATCTACAATAAACAGACAGGCATCTAGTCCATTTTCTAGCTCATCCTTCTAGCAACAACAGGGAGAACTACAGCTAAGCTAGGGGGACTGAACTACCTACAGTGGAAACATGTATGTTGATAATGTCCCAGGGAAATAACATCCATTGTTTTCTAATTAGGTAAATGGTGGGCTTGTGGGCACACAATATGCACATAGGTTTTATGAATAATTAGAGAAGCTATTATTTCAACATGTACGCCAGAATTTCTACCTATTTGATGTCATTTTGGTGGTCCTAATTAGGGTACAACTTAACGTACCAATAGCAATATCCACAATATACACATACCTATGACCGCCTCACAGCCATTGAATTCTGTATTATTACACTACAGCACGAAAAATTCTTCTGCTGTTAATGGAATAATCTTTGACACTAATGCCGCTTGCAGGAACCATCGAGTGTACTGACGATGTAAGAACCCATTTTTGTTTAAACTGAGCGGCTGGCACTTTATTTTCTTAACTAGAACTAGGCAGGTCAGCTAGCTAACAGGCTACAAGATAGCTAACAGCCTAAACAAATTCATCATTGATATTACAGGCTTGAATAAAATGATGATATGATTCACTGTGATAGGGCAATATAAACCACTAAAGAATGTCACTTGAATGACTTACACGCTTCAAATGCAAAATGCAAAAACAAACTGGCAATCAAAAGCAAACTAGTATGTGGAAGCAAATTAGCATGCATAAGAAAACTAGCAAATGAAAGTAAACTAGCGAACAAAAGCAAGCTAGTGTGCACACCGGCAAACGAAAGTAAACTTAGCAAACTAACAAGCAAGTGAAAGTAAACTAGGGAGGGAAAGCAAATTAGCGAGCGAAAGCAAAATAGTGAGTGAACAGTAAACTACCAAGAGAAAGTAATCTAGTGAACAAAAGCAAACTAGTAAACGAAAGCAGACTAGTGAATGAAAGCTAACCTTGCAAGCGTAGCCTACTGTCACCAACCGTTATCGCTTGCGGGAGCACTTCTGACTGATTCTCTAAATTAGCATGGGTATATTCATACATGTAGGGTTACAGATTCTCTGTGGGCGTGCCATTTTGTATAGCTCTGCTTGAGTGGCAGGGCAGGTGGGAAGTCTTGGATAGGAGATGCCAATCAATTGTGGTTATTAGAATCTTAGGCCATACCTACAGACTTTTTGAGTAGTGTTTTTGAGAACTTCAAATCTTGTTTTTATGTATGCTCAATAAGGTGCCCAAGTTTAGTATCATATAAACGTTATTAATTTTTCCACTATATTCCCTGGGACTTCTGTTCTGATTCTGTTCACTTACAAGGTTGTAGTGGCTCGGGCTGAGTTTGCGTCGATGTGAAACAGGGGAATACACCCAGTATCTCCCTTCTGCATACTGGCAGCACACACACGGCAGGGGGTTGAGGGTTTACACAAAAAGGGGGGAGAAGGAGTGTCAATGGAAAAAGGAAAGGGTGTGGGTTGTTAGAGAAAAGAGAGAGAGAGAGAGAGAGAGAGAGAGGGGAAAGAGAGATTAATACATGGTGAAGATGAAACACTAAAGCTTTCAGAGTAAAAAGACAGGTGGAAAAAATGAAAACCCAACAGTGACAATGAAAAATGAAAGCAGAAACAGCTGTTTCCCAAATGCAGGTGGATGAAAGAGAACGAGAGAGGGATGCTGCAATAAATGATGAATGTGCTAAATGAAAAGTGGATATTAACCTGATGAGAGCAAGTATCATTGCTGAGCCTGAACACGAATGCAAACACAAACACACACACACACGTAAACACCCACCCCCAACCAACCAACACCCACCCGCACCCACCCACACCCACACACACCCACACACACAAACTTGGACTCCCTTTGCGTTGAACCACCCTACTGCTTAATTATGTGTTTATTCAGTTGGGATACATTTACTTCAAAACAATGGGATCTAACTGCTCACCATGTGGTCATGAGGGACAGGGATGCAGTATCACTTCCTGCTCTAAAATGCAGAGGTGTGGCTAAAATAAGACTCTACCTATGGGCTAAAACTCTTTCTGTAGTGACATGAAAACACTGGACAGTATATTCTGAATACAGTTTTTTTTTATTAAAAAAAAAATAGTGATAAATCTAAATCTTTTCACTTCAATGTAAAATAGCTCTAAAAAAATTAAGTATTGTTTAAATTGTTTAAATTAAGTGAAATTTAGGGGTCAGAGTTTGGTTTATTTAATAATTTATTGATTAATATTTATATATTTAGCTTATTACTCGGTTTATATATAAATCATAACATAATCCTTGTAAACATCCAAAAAATGTTTTTCTGCCGTTTGAAAAAAAATCGGTAGAATGATCTGTATACAAACATTAAGGGGGGCTTTTTCTCTACTGCTGGAACATTTGCACCAGAAAACAGTGACGGAAAGTTCAATTGATTTTACAGAACTGGTTGTCTCAGTGAATTGAACGTCTGACTCAACCACTTAATTTTCGTGTAGGAGGGCAGATGCTCTGCAGTGGACCAGCTCAGCAGTACTAAAAACTGACTCTCTATAAACACAAGGGACACATAAAAGAGTAAATCAAAACCAATGTACAAAAATACACATAGAAACAAAACTAACTCTTAACACCTCTCTGCTTTACATGTTAGATTCTCTATAAATGGAATATATTCTGACCTCATTAACCCCTTAACACCCCAGGCTTATTACATACTAAGGCTTATTATTCAGTAACTGCTGGGACTTCAGTGCAAACTCGCTGAGCTATTCTTAGGTTCTTAGAAGTGTATAAAGAAACTCTGGGCCTGCTGCTGGGCCCTGGTCATTTGAAGAGGTTAAAGTAGGCTGGTCAAAAGCTGACATGCTAACCAGCCAAGAAACACAATTTAAGTTATTTAATATATAATTTTGAAGTTATGAGTGTTTCAGCCTGTACAGTTTTTTGAATGAGGCACAACACAGGACCACTAATCAGAGCAGAGCTCTGCCTCAAAGGCGCAGTCTGTTTATCTCTAAGGGATAAAGAGAGATTAAAAATGTTCACATAAAAATGAACTGTGATTTTTTTTGGGACATATAAACACACAAACGTCATAGTTGGATCTGAGGGACAAAATACAAGAAAAATTTAGAAAATGGGTCCCTTAAAATATCCTGGTGATTGCCACTGGCTGTGCATGTGCACAGATGAAAACCTCTGAAAGACACTTAAGGCTAAAGGGAAAAAAGCCAAATAAGATTATCTATAAATAAGTAAAAATATTCAGCAAAAGGCTGATTGTAAGGGAAATGCTACAGGCGCTGAGATAATGACTCTCCTGAGGGAAGACTAGCTTTAGATTTACTGCCTTGATTGAAGATATTTACACTTATATTTCTGCAGTATTCATGTGTGATAAACAAAACTGATGAGGGTGCCAACACAATTACGGCAGCACAACACTGTAAACAGCATAGCACAGCAAATCACCACACAGAAAACAGACTGCCTTCTGAAAAACAGAGAGAGAAAAATACAGGAGAGAGAGAGAGAGAGAGAGAGAGAGAGAGAGAGAGAGAGAGAGAGAGAGAAAGAGGGAGGGAGGACAGGAGAGAAAGAAATAAAGAAAGCATGAGAGATGGACAGAGAGAGAGAAAGAGATAGAGCGAAGGACAGATGAGAGATGGAGAGAGAGATAAAGAGAGGACAGAAAAGAGAGGGAGAGGGGGTACAGAAAGAAATAGAAAAGAACAGATGGAGAGAAAGTAAGAAAGGGAGAGCAAAAGAAGAACAGAACAGAAGAACAAAGGAGAACAGAAGAAAGGAACAGGGAGAGTGCTATAGACAAAGAAGGAGAGAGCGAGAGTGACAGAGAGAGATAGAGAGAGAGAGAGAGAGAGAGAGAGAAGCAGAGCTGAAAGGAAGCAACAGTAGTGTGAACTCCAGGCTTCACAGTTCTGAAATGAGCTCTAAAACAGTTGCTGTTCTCTTCAAATCACACAAACCATTTCATAGTCCACACTACAGTTACATGATGTACTGAACGTTCACTGCTTTTTCAATATTGGACTGAGATAAACATGTCAGCCCTCTAGATGTCAATAGTTTTGACCCTTTATCACAGATTAGCAGTACTTCAATACTGTG
The DNA here is from genome assembly GCF_015220715.1 of Pygocentrus nattereri. Classification (NCBI taxonomy): domain Eukaryota; kingdom Metazoa; phylum Chordata; class Actinopteri; order Characiformes; family Serrasalmidae; genus Pygocentrus; species Pygocentrus nattereri. The sequence continues at coordinate 16,085,917 of NC_051229.1, read as the reverse complement.
TTCTCCCTGTAGGCAAATCAAATCTGCTCAGGCTAATTTGGCTTGGCTGTGCAGAGGCGCGTCCACCAGTATATCTAAAACAGAAATGTAAGTTTTATTGAGTAATGAATGTGAGCCATTTTGTATTGTGTGATGAACGTGAAGCTATAATTCATTTTCCTCTGCTAACTGTTAATCTTTACTTCAGAATGCCTGATAAGACCATGTTTATATTATTCATTTGTATTGGCAGAAAAAGAGATTGCATTTGAGAATCAGAGATGTCAGCTCCAGAGTGGAGCTAATGCGAGTTCGATCCCCGGCAATGCCACAATCATTTGTAGCTGTGTTAGCTGAACTAGAGGTACGTGATAATAAATAATTGTCTTATCCTCACTCTTTGAAGGTATATGATGTCCTAAATTTTACTAAAGACCAGCAGTGAGGTTGCTGAACTTTATCCTGCTCTGCAGACTAGCCAGTTTGCCTACAGAGCACCACTAGTAGCCTGTTAATGAAGTAATGTTCTTTTTTATTTGAGGGTCGTCCCATTTCGTAAGGGAAGATTTCAACCACTACCCATCGTAACTCAGTTCCAAGAGGCATGGTGACACTCAAAACAAGTGGTAGGGGTAAAAATAAGAAACGGGATTCGGCCCAAGAGTGTATTCATTGAAAGCAGTGCATATATAAATGTCAGTCTAGTATTTTGTGGTGAGTTGTGTAAGCAAGTGTGTCCCAAACATCAGAGCTGGCAGATTTTGTAGCCTGGCAGAGGCCCTACTGTCCACTCAGGAAGGGCAAATAGACACAAACAGAGACGGAGAGACAGACGGACAGAAGGACGCAACTGAATCAGACACTGTAGTGAGTCACTCAGCTGAAGCTGTGAAGTCAGAGAGAGAGGGCTGCCATGCCAGACTCTCACTCCTTTAATCTAGAGAGGAACAACGCATGCACACACACACTCACACACCCACACTGCTTTACCTTTACAGTTCGACTACATCATCCAGACTGCTTTGCTGTGGAACACGCAAACTCAGTATTATTCTTTCCTCTCTCCATAAAGCCTCACTGTTAAAGCAGTAGATCAGCAAAAAAACAAAACAAACATGGTCTTCTTTCCTCAAATGCAGTCGATCAGCAATGATGTTTGGTTGCTTCTTTAGTTTTGTAATGGAGATACAAGGCTAAATTGGAAGTCTACCAATTGGCATCGTACAAACTGCATAGCTAAATCATTACACACTGTATCAAGTTGTTAAAGTCACAAGCATTTCTGCATAAATCAGATATTGTGATGTATCCCAAGTAATTCAGAGTGGTCTGATGTGACGTGGTATATCACAGAGAAACTTACCAACTCAGATTTCTTTACAGTGTCTACAGTGTGAATACAGTACTTTTATTTACTTTCTAAAACCACCAGTGAAACTACATGTTTACATCATTAGCAATGATAATAATGAAAAAATAGTGGCAGATCCAAAAGAAAGTCTTCTTTGGACGCTATTTTGCCTTACACCACCCTGCATGTACCTCACTGTCGTTACTGTATTTAAAGAAATATACCTTAGGTCACTACATTGTCTCAAAACTACCATAAAACAGTGTCTGGGGCATCAGGTAAAATATACATTTTATATGTAAAGGTTTTCTGTTTGGCAACTTTTAAAGGTATTAAACACTTTAGACGTCTGGTTCCTTTCACCACCACTTTGACTCTGACACTTTGACTGAACAATAATTCTCTAGAATGGAGCTGCAGTTTAAAACTACAAAAGCAACTTCAGCCTCTAAACATGTCTTGGCTGATCGACTACATTTGGGTGAAAACTGTGTTTGTGAAAATCTGGTTTATCACTGAACTCTTGCTTAAACTATGGTTAGCCACTATGGTTGGCTATCTTTAACAGCTGCCACAAAGTTTCAGCACCCAAACTTTACACCAATGTTGCACACTTTAAACTGGACTTACAAAGTAGATATCGGTGGTTGGCACAACCTCCTCCTCCAGAGAGCCCTGGCTGAAGGACTGTGAGAGTGGCCTTCCGGGCTCTGTCTGACCCCCGCTGGGTCTGGAGCTGGGGGGTGCAGGAGAGGAGGCTTCCGCTTCTGGAGCTCCTGGCCTGGGGACCACCGCTGTGGTCTTGGGGCTTGTTTCCACAGCAACTGCCTCCAGAGGGACGGCTGCTGGTGGTGATGAAGACCGCAGAACAGCTGCTGTCTGCCTAGGGGGCGGCGTCTCTGGAACAACATCATCCAGGATCTCGGTCTCGCGGATTTCAGCCACAGCTTCCACTGGTTCACTGCGACACAAAGATAAGTCTAGAATACGTCTAGAAAGACAAGTCTTGAATTATTAATGTGAGTTTGCTATATTACTTAAAGGGGCAGTTATGAAGTTTTTTTATTCTCGAGTGTAGCATTATATTCCTTATCCTTGCCAGCTTGACAGAAATCGTGACTTTACTTTTCCTGTTTCCACTCAATATTTTGTCACTACAATACCCAGCAGTGTCTGTGTGTGCATATGTTTAGTATATGTGTGCACATGTGTGAGGGTGGACAACATGGACAGGCTGCTGATTGGCTACAGCTGCTCAACCAGAACCCTACGCTGTCTGCTTGTGATATTTTACACATCTGGTATTTTTACATTAATTGTTATTGGTTTATTGATTAAAAAAAAAACAATAATGCGGTGTGTCTACCAGACCACTGAGTAACAAAAACATGAACCCCACACAAGATACATCATTTTGTCTTTAAACTGGAAAATCACTCTCTCAAGACTACTGTTGCACCATTATAAGATACAAGTAGACATAGTTACAGCAGTTTCATTTTGGCCAGGGTGTCTCAATAAACGTAATAACCCAATAATGTTATTAAATATATTAGTTATACAGTGAATTCCACTAAAATTCAATATGCATTCTATATTGACAGGTTCAAAACTTTGGACATTTTTTGACATCTTCAGAAGTCAACCAAAGATATAAATGTAATTTTTTTTGTTCCACAAAATCTGACTCTACACACATTGAACAATTACTATTAATGTTACAAATTATTGAACAATCACTTCTATGATTGCAGACTGCACATTAAAAACTACTTAAGATTTAATGCGTTTATAAACTTGTTTTCTTACAAATGCTGAGTAAAAAGCAGTACTGGTCACCCATTTCCAAAGGATAACGGTCAGTAAGCCAGAACTGAATCACAGCAACACAATGCATCTATTAAGCACACAGGCAAATTAAAGTGCACACTTCTCCCAGGCCAGTGTATTAACAGCAGGTGAGGTGACTTTGGGAAGACAATGCAGGCAGATGGCAGATCGAGCTTTCGGCACTGGAGTCTGCAGTAAAGCCCTCAGGACCATATGCTAGTGCTTAGAGAAGCCTGATCCTACAGTACAAACACTGGGGAGATGGCTTAATTTTAATCGCTTAGAATATCACCGTTGTTAATGTATAACAGGCAATTTTTTTTCAACTCTGTTAAAGCATTAGCCTTAACTTAGCAGCTTACATGTTTACTGTCACTGTGTAGCATACTATTACATGTAGAGATGGACAAAAGTACTTAGCATAGCTAAAAACAGTGGTAGCAACCATGATGAAGCCTGAATTTTGGCAGGTGAAAGAATGTCAGAAACTACATAAAGCAAGTCTATCTGATATACTTAGCAACCTAATATGGTTTGAGGCAAGCGTGATGATTTAGGCATTCAGTTAACACACTGCTAATTGGTGATGCATTATTCACTACATTAGCCTCGTTTGTCCCGTTGGTGCTTGGGAAAAAACAGGAATTTGAAACCATCAGATGGGTCAGAATTTCATGTGAAGCAGCAAATTTGTTGTGATAATTATAATAAACCACTGGTTATCCAAATATGTATTCAATTCGATATATGTATTGAGCAGTCCAAATTGATAGAGGTGGCAGTGCATTATGAGAGATGTAGTTTGTATGAGCTTACCTTCTCTGTGTAGGAAGTGGAACAGGGGAGAGTGCAGGTTCTTTCTGCACCATCATCTCCTCTATCACTCTCTCTCTCTCCACGTCTTCCTCTTCCCTCTCTCTCTTCACCTCCACCTGCACAGTGATAGTCTGCTGGTCTTCCTCATGGACATCAACCACCCTGAATGACCACCAGACACAAATACAAATAGACAGATTTCTAATTAGTATTTGAAGGAACAGTAGGACAGTTTCAATTTAACTCCTTCAGAAAAGTGTTCAGCTCTCAGCTCTATCTTTGAAAATCGACTCACCTCCCATCACTGTCTTTTAAACTTGAGGTTTGTCTCCTGATGAAAGACGATAGGAGACAAAAAGAGAGTGAGTGGAAAATTTCTTCCTGCTGTTTAGCCCTTAAAGGTATGGAAGTTTCTGGAATACCTCAGGTCATTAGTAGCCCAACGCCAATATTTCACATAAATGGAGCTATAAACTGCATTGGTAGTGTAAAACTGTCAAAAGATTTAAATGACAGTAACAAAAGAATAATATGAACACTATTGTCACTATTTGGATATTTTGTTGTTCATCAAAAAGGTCAAGGAAGGATATTGATGTCATATTGATGAAAATATCAAAAGGAAAATAAAAACAAAGCACTTGCACTCCACTTTCAAAATACATCATCAGAAGCATGTTTTTCTAGTCTTTAAACCAGGAAAGCTGGCTTAAGAAACTACTGCATCAACAGGGTAGGAGCCAAGCAGGCAGGTGTACAACATTGCCTGCAAGTGAATAATCATGGTTGGAATGAAAATTCTCATATTATCTATGGCAAATACTTCAGCTGCAGGGTGTACTTAAACAGTGAACACTGCTAATTAACAGATCTATCAATACTCTGCCTAAATTGCAGCTGGGGAGCAATTTTTCTTTGCTAATGATTTGGTAGTAGACTTGGATTGATTATTGATATTACTGAATATTGAGAAAACATAACGTATAGATTAAAGAGCTGATATTATGCAAATGAATGTTTTTTCATTTAGAGTAAAATGTACTAGCTTCACTAAAAGAAGGGTGCCAGTGTGTAGATTTAGCCAGTTAGTTGATTTGACGGACCCTCTTCTCTGCTTCAGATAAGGCAGTTTGTCATATTGAGTTAGATGATGCATCCTGAGATGTGCTTGCAAATTGCTAAAAATCTTACATACAGATGGTTCCCAGTGTTGGTTTGGTTGGTAAACAAAATAATGGCACACTGGCATGTTATAATTGATAAGTAATATTAGAAGCTAGCCTAGATGGTAATTATATTGTAATTATAATGTAAGCTTTATTGTTTATGATGAATATTCTGCAGTAATACTAGGCTTCAGTAAAATTTAGGCTCAAGTGAGCTGCTGCAGGTGTTTTTCAGATATGTGTACCATTACTTAGCTACATTAGTGTCAGTGTAAAACTAAAGAAGCGGATTTTAGAAGCCAAACATGTTCTTGCTGATTGACTACATTTTTTTGGGGGGGGGTGTAACTTTGTTTTTTTTACCACGCTATCACATTAAGGTGGAACAACAAATAATGTGAGAATACCTGTATCTGGGATGTTCGGAGGTGTCAGAAGGGGATCGCTCAGGGATGGATATGGACGTGTTGGATGACAACGTCGTTGCAATGGACGCTGTGGTGGCCTCCTCAAATGATGGAGGGGTGCAGGGCTGCAGGCCTGAGAGAGAAAGACAGACAGAAAGAAATATACATGTATACACACACACACACACACACACAGACATATATATATATATATATATATATATAGAGAGAGAGAGAGAGAGAGAAGAGAGAAAGAAAGAGAAATAAATGTGAGAGTGGACACATAGTATTAGTGTTGCTATATAAAACATGACTGCACTGAGGAAGCACTGTCATACAAAAATGAAGAAATTACCATCGACTTGTTAAATTTATAGTTTACAGCAGTTATAGTTTACAAAAAGTGATCTAGAAACTGCCATAATAGTGTAAAAATACCTAAGCATCTTCCTGACAACAAAAAAATTAAATCAAATATATTTCATCATTTAGCTCCATAACCACTACATCAATACATAAGCCATCAGAAGTCAGGCTTAATTTACTGATTTATTTAAGACGTCACTGCTGTTAAACGTGAAAAACAGTGCTGTTATAGCATTCTCTCATGCACAGGAGGCTGAAAGACACACTGACCATCGTTCTCCAGCACTGGGAAGCTGCGCGCTCCTCTTAGGTCATAGATATTTTGATCTCTCTCTGAGGGCAGCTGGCTGGCTGACCACGCTGCCCCAGGTCCGGTGTGTTTGGGCACGGTCAGGGGTGCACGGCCTTTCTTAGAGGGAGAGGACTTCAGAGCTGGAGAGAGAGAGAAACAACGTCAGAGGAACTAAACTAGCTCCGAATCTATAAGGAGAAACATTACATTTTAAAATGTAAATGGGGCTATACGCTTTGTTTTTCTAGCATTTTCCACATCCACATTTACATTTGTGTGTCAGAATTCATTTTAATATGAGCACTTTCCAACCTCTCTTTACTTGTTTAGAACTAATTTAATTTCTTAGAAATGACTTGGAGGAGGAAATAACATGCAGGATCTTAGTAATGCATGCAGATACATAAAAATCTGGCTGTGTATAACAAGCAGACACTAACAGGTTAATGCAGTTCTATTTAGAATTAGGCTTTCAAGTTTAAATATTTGCAGAATAATTAACTGCAAAACTACAACATACAAAGTTAGAAAATATACCAGGCAACATTCTTTCAATTCCATCAGGAAAACTCTGTTTCAGATGAGTTGTAAAATTAGGTAACTGTTATACTTCATGGCTTCCCAAAGGGGTCTGTAGCTGGATTTTAGAGCAATGAAACAGTAATGATGTAAAACACAGAGTTGTTTTACATGGAAAGCACGTGCGCATGACTTTGGAACTCATTTACTGGTGTACAGCACATGTAGCAGTCTGAAGTGTCTCCAGCAGGGGAGAAACTTATTAAGTATTTAGTGTCACTTTGATGAAATGATTATTCTGATTTTAAGTAAATTAGTTAATGTTCAGTAAATCATTAAAGCATATGTTCTTGTCAAATACAAGGAGAAAATGATAATGTAAGATATATAAAAGAAAATGGAGATACAGTGAGAATCATTTTAGAATACTTTCTTGGCACCCTGAAAAGAAATCCAGTCAAAACATAAGCACCTAGATATTCCCACCCCAAATTATGGATGGTATTAACTAGGGAGTGAATCCTAATCCTAGAAACTATTCCACTGTTTATTCTAACATTTGTACCTGCACAGAATAAGGACTAGCAGTGTATGAAATGGTGTGAATTCTTACAAGAGCTCTTCTTGAACACTGTGGAACTCATGAACTTCAAGAATCTATCAGCATAGAAGTTTGGCCTGTGAACCGATACTGTGTCCTAGAGAAGAGAGGACATAAGTAGAGAAGAGAACAGATAAAAAGAGAAGATATATAATGGTGAGACTGAGCACAGTCAATTTTTGTCATATTCTTGTTTTGTTATCATGGAACTGTATTTGTCATCATGTCTTGTCTTGTTCACTGTACTCTGCTAACTTTGCTGACCATAATCGGCCTGAGGTTACAGTGCAATGGAAAGAAAGGCTCACTCCATCCCTAATAAGGCCACATTGTGATGGTATCTCCAGGCCTTCAGGCTTTGGAGGGAAACCAGAGCTAGTAGATCCGTATCTAAAGTCCACTCTAAAGTCCCGATCAACCTCTGCAGCTCCACATTACCCATACATTCCCTCTTCTCACACTCATTCAAACATGCATGAGGCCAGAGAGTGGGATTACTCCGCAGGGCACAATGCCATACAGATGGTGCTCTGCTTTCAATAATTCACCACCTGACAGGACACTGTTAGGAAGCGGTCAATGATTCCAACCCAGTGACATCTAGTATACAGTAACTACTGCACTGTACTGTATTGTAGAGGATTACAGAGCTCTACACTGTATTGCAGTTTACACTGTTTGCTGCACTGTATATCACAGTAATAAATGTAAGAATATTAGTCAGTCACTGACAATGCAGCTGATCACATGACCAGCTAGAAATCTATATCACATTTTAAAGTACACAGTGCAAGAAACTACATAAACTACTATTATTTTGTGTTTACTATCATTGGCAGCATTGGTTTGCTATGCATTATATAAAGAAAAGCAGCAACAAATAATTATTGCTCAAAATTGTCTGTAGATATATATATTGAAGCTAGACACTTAAATTAGACCAAGCACGGTATTAGAGGGAAGACAGAAGTGAGGTACAGGGTGGATGTTTTGGCCTCTAAATGTTTTTTCTTTTTTCTTTTCACACTTACAGCATCATGGACCAGAGCCTTCCATGTGTGCTCCAGCTTCTTAATGAGTCTGCAAGAGAAATCGACACTAGCTTACTGAGCTGCAGTCTACAAAGCCATGCAGAAATGCAGAGTCAGGATGGGGTGGCGTGCTCTCTCACTTAAAGCTTTCTTTCATGGAGATTATGTAAGAGTGCCTCTTACACATGACATAACACCAAACACCACAGGGCAGCTTACGAATGCCAAGCCCACTCATGCTAGATCAGGTCATATAAGCACAGAGAAAAAACCTGCAGCTTGGCTAACATGGCATACAAGGTGGTATGATGGATATAAACACAATCTGGAAAGCAGTGGACTGACAGAGAGTGCAGGCTTATTAATTAAGGTATTGTATAGTATAAGACTGCATTTTAACCTTTGGACGACTAGATTCATTACTGAAGTTTTATATACGACATACAGTATATGTGTACATATGCTATATATGCTGTACCTGTAGGACTGCAGGATATCTATGATGCCGATAAAGAGCAAAAGTCTCTCTCCTTTCCCACTGACTGCAGGGATTCCCCCCATTCTATCGAGAGAGTGAGAGAGAAAGAGAGAGAGAGAGAGAGAGAGAGAGAGAGAGAGAGAGAGAGGGAGGGAAGGAGAGAGAGAGAGAGCGGGAGAGATGGGTCATCCGTTATATAAAGTGACATTACAACTACCAAATTTACAGACTACTTTTTACAGTTTATTAAATCAATATACCGAGTGGTGAACTGTGACAGACCAAGGCCTTCAATTTGGGCAATAATGTCAAAACAAAAGACACTTCAACAGTGATGCTGACTTCTGCTAGCATCCCTATAGGATTCAGGTAGTTTTTAGCACGAGGCTAACAGCAATTTGTATGAACACTTTCTGACGAGGTCAGAGTTAGCTTCTTATTAGAATTTTGCATCCCAGCTTAAATGATGCAGCCATTACATCCTAGCACATTTAGGCATCCTAATCTAACTGTCACAGCATTTAACCTCCAGATTTTTTGCTGAGAATTTTAATAATTTAACCCCTTTGTTTCCTATTAAATGTAAATTAGGTAAGAAATATGACTATGCATTTTTTTGTACCCAAAAATCATCTATGAAGGCCTAAAAGGCCCTGAGGGTTCCCCTCTATACAAACAGTATTGTGCAAGAGTCAGAGACCACCCTTCATTTATTTCATTTCCAGTCAAAACAGCCACTGAGTACAAGTCATTCTGGAAAATATCTGGAAAATATTCTGGAAAACATATTGAACAGAAAATTACAGAGAAGCCTCAAAACTAAATACAATATAAAATAATGAGGTATATGTAAACTGTTAGCTGTCTGATTAGCAATTTTTCTTTTTTTTTATCACTGATGGCTTAATGACAGCCACACATCCTTTCAGACCCATAGTAGAGGGACAGAAAGAGCTACGGATTTTTCAGTGCTGTTTATCTGATGGTGACAGTTTTGGTTTAGCATGGTTGTCAGGAATTCATTTTCCTTTGTTAATCTTTATCTAAGTGGATTATCTTATATCCAATCTCCTCAGAAATATCACCTAAAAATGAGCGGCTTGTACTTCTCCCATTTTGACTGGAAATTAAATATGTGAAGGGCGGTCTCTGACTTTTGCACACAAAGGACATATTATTATTACAAATAGATACATACTTGCATGTAATTAATGGTATATCTTAATGAAGTATGTATGAGCTCCCTGATAAAAGCAATCAAACATGTGGGCACTCACGTGTCTTCCGTGTCGATGGAGTCTCCGCAGGCTGCTCCTCCCTGGATGGACTCCATAGCTGTGGAGTAGAGCGCTCTCTGAGCTGCAGGCCTCTTCTCGTCACCGCTACTCTGACAGCCCTCCATCTGCTGCTCACGCACAGCCTGGTCCAGGTTATGCACGCCCAGCAGCAAGCTGTAGTCCATGATCTTAAAGCTTTCTAACACCTGTACACACAAATACATATACCTCATTATAAGCTTCAGACAACATACTGTTTTTCAGTCTTAAACATCTGCAGCACAGTGATACACAAGCACACCTACATTTTAAAATATTTGAGAGTATTGTGAAATGCCAATTAAACAGTGATTTGTAAATCCACTTTGACCTGTATTAAAAAAGAAAAACAATACAGGAATTTAATGATTTTCTTTATGCATTTTTGTGTTTTTATTACTACACATTAATTCTAAAAGTGGTGCTTGCAACACCTTCCAAAAAAGTGGGGATAGTGGTTATGTAAGATGTCATGAAATGTTCAAAAAACCAATCTTCAATAGGTGATGCAATCATGCTTGGGTATAAAAGGACCTTCCAGGAAAAGCCAAGGCCTTTATGAACATAGATGGGTTGAGGCTTACAATTGTGTCAGTAAATGAGCCAACAGCTTAAGCACAAAATTCTTTGAGGTAATCAAATATTATGGTTTTATAGCATCAAATGTCAGTTTTCAGAATAATACGAGTCAAAAAGCATTTACTAATCACAGCTTTCTGTTTTTTCTTAGCATTTCACATGTTGTGCCATTTTTGTACTAAGTGCACATCCTGTTTATTTCATTATGTAATTCTATGAGCAGAAAGTGATCTTCAAAAGTTCTCAAGTTTCACAATTTAGCAAGCCAAAAATAACAAAAGTGCCCTTAATAACATCAAACTATAGATAAAAAAACATGTTGCAGGTTTTCAGCTGGACGCATATCTAAACACTAACCAGACAATCTCTCTGCAGTGTCTTGACTAATGCATTGTAAGTGTCAGTGTCCAACAGTAGTCCATCAGGCACATCCTGCATGAAGTCCAAGTCTTTGAAGGTGGGCTTGGTCTTCTCCCGCTCTTTCTTAGAAGCCCGACGCTTGTAAGTGGAGCCCTTCAGGTCAAACTTCAGATGCATACGGAAAACCCGTGGCAAGATGTTATTCATCACCAGAATCCGAATATTCTTCCCCCCAGACTGAATACAATACAGGCCAAAGAACTTGGGCAGCAACGTCCGTGGATTCTGATTCAGATTCTGAAGGAAGAGAAGAGAAGAAGAAAAGAAGAGAAAATAAGAGTAGAGAAAAAGCCTGATTAATGTTCATAATATTCCATCTTTCTGAAGGCCTTGCACATTAGATTAACTACCAGCATGATTAAGAAGAGGCAGAGGAAACAAACAACCAAATTTCAATTTACAATTATTTACAATTTACAATTATGATTTACAATTGCAAAGGCTAGGACCAACCAAGCCCTTCTGGACATCCTAGATAAGTCACTGCTTGTGAATGTAAGCTGTAGCCTAAACACATTTCAGTCAGTCGATGGAAGCTAAATGCCAGGGATCTTGAGTGAAAGAGTCACTGTAAAACTGCGAATTACAAAGTAATATTTTATGTAAGTTTAACATATGTTAAAATTTGTTATAAGCTTCAGATAAATCATAAACAAAAATCTCACATGGATGCTAGCTGGCATTTTACTTTACATCATTTTGGTTGTATCTATTGGTCTGTCATGAAACTTTGAGAAAGTGAAAACAGCAACTGATATTTTCAAATAATGTAAAAATGAAAAAAATTAACAAAATATATAGCATTTTGTTCTGAGAACAACAATGTATTGCATGTTTTGTATGGTGTCCCAGAGGTCAGTCTACACGTGGTTTATGAATGCTTAGCATTAGTTTATTCTTCCTTTATTATCTCTCACCTGCATACTGCACACCCACTGCTGACCAGCCCTGTTACATCCCTCAGGATCAGAGGCACCACTGTACCAAGGACACATTACAGTCCCTCATAATGACATGCTGGAAAATTCCAGGATGGAAGAGTCTGTTGAATTCTGAGGCAGACTCTAACGGTGACTCATTTGCACAACCGCCTACTCCACGCTATTCACTTCAAAACATTCTACGCCTGCTTAATTAGACACAGTCTGGCCACTGTCGTAGGAGCCGAGACCAGAAGACAAACAGCTGACTGTAGCCTATTAAGGGGCTTACGACATTAGCGTACAGCATGCAATAATACCCCACAGCAAACGCATTAAATGATGGATTTTGCACGGAACACTTCTTTAATCTGCGTGGTTCTTGAACTGTAAATCCCTCACATAAGATGAAATGATGCTTTAACAGTAGGTCAGTGTGCTTTCAGTCTGAGCACCTGAAACAGCAGGAAGAGTTCCACCCCACAAATGTCCTGATTACACATATTTACAACAACTGCTGTGACTGATGCACTTTTTACGGAATTGTTGGAAAGATGTTTAAACTGGGATCACAAAGCTACAACAATAATTTAGAATATTTCTTATATGGTCAGTACCTTTCAGCAGGTCTAAAACTTAGAATAACTCAGCATTGTTTTCAGTCCAATTAATAAAGAGTAGGCCTGTGCCAGTCACAAAATTCTACTGGGGTAACCATGTAGAAAATAAAGGTAAATGGTTAAACCTGTTTGGGGGTGTGTTTGAGGTGGGGTTTTCTTTGTTTCACCTTTCAATTTATTTCCACAAAGCATTTACACACAGCAATAACAATACTAAAAATAATAGCAATAAAAATAATAGTGACACTTTTTCTACTGGTAATTTTTTGACTGTTCCTAAAACTGACACAAGAGCCTAAAAGCAGACCCGAGAGCAAACAAAGTGACAGTGCTGGAGTTGAAGCATAATTCAAAGGAAGCAAAGGTGTCTTGTATCTGATACCTAATGCTGTGTTATGAGAATGTTCTAAAATGTACATTGTAATATAGGCAGATTTTTATACAGGTGCAGTGCTTCCACTGCCTCGCCCACCCAGAGTGTGTTTAACCGGTGCAGCTCAACAGCCATGATTCTAAAACAATTTCACGTATTAGGTAGAATAAAACTGTAAAAGTGATCATGTAAACCAACATGTTTAAAACTTCAGTTATAGTCACATGTGGGAATAATAGTGTCTCACTATGGTGAGAAAGAAACAAATCAACAAATGAACTGTTATTAATAAATTAACATTACTGTGGGCTGTTACTACAGTAACTCAGTAACCGTGACCGGGCACAGGCCTATTAAAGAATAAGCCTTACGGTGTCATAGGTTTTAACCAGAAATTGTAGTGGACTGACCATGTAGTATCCAGGAAGCAGCTTCTGCAGAAACTCTGCCTCCTTGTGCTGGACGGTTTTGATGATGAACTCATCGTCACGGGTGACATAGAAGATGGAGCCACTGGCCCCTGGATTGGAAAGCTCGATCAGCGGCTCATTACACAAGGAGTACTGCAGAGAGAGAGAGAGAGAGAGAGAGAGAGAGAGAGAGAGAGAGAGAGAGAGAGAGGAAAAGGAAAGACAGCACGAGAAAGAGAAAGATAGAGAGAGAGAGAGAGAGACAAAGAGAAAGAGAAAGAGAAAGAGAGAGAGAGAGTGAGAGAGAGAGAGAGAGAGAGAGAGAGAAAGAGAGAAAGAGAGGGAAAGAGAATGTTAATGTTTCTTAGGATGAAAACTATGTGTCACCTGCACAGCTATACACTATTGATGGGCAGTGATGCACAGACTTCACTTCTCTTTCTCCTTTTGGCCTGTATACATCACTATAGTGGTTTTCCTTTCAAAAGTTTTGATAATGTTAAGCGGACTTCACCAAAAGTTGGCAAAAAAAAAAGCAAATTAACCAGTGTTTCCATCAAGTACTGTTGTGCGCATATTTCTGAAGAGAGAGTCTTGCTTGCTTTGAGTGCCATATACACTGGAAACATTTAAATCTTTAATAGCTCTCAGCAGAGCAATTTTGACAGCCTTCTGTCAGCTGTACATGACTGTAGCTCCCACAGTTCAGAGACACTGGACAAAGTGGAGTGAGCAGTGACCCATTTAATGAGGGCTGACCTTCACTGAATCACTTTGCTGTCTGAACCTCTGGAAGCATCATTGAAGCAAACAGTTCTGATAGGACAATAACTTTCAAGTCAAACATGACTTTCATTCCCACCATTGAGGCATTTTTCCACATTCCTAGTATATTTATTCCTGATATTTAATACACAATTTCAATAATATATAAAATGAGGTGATTGGAAAAATCCACATGTGTATATACATATATACAAAAAACTAAATTAAAAATAAAGCCATAGCACATATTTCATGTGTCTAAATTGTACATTTATCAGTAGAGAGAATATAATACATAAATAATACATAAATATATACTGTCCTGTATAAATATAAACATTGTCCTGTCTACAATGGTCTTGGCTCCTGTTTACTGAAAAACACAATTGATTCTGAAGCAGAATGTAAGTATTGCCCTGGAGGAAAAGAAAAAAACAGACAGGCCCAGTTCTGAAGGACCATAGCACTGTCCAGTAAATTTCTGACTTAGCAATGATCAGTGTGATTATTTAAGAAATGATTCAGTGCATCAAGAAATCTCACATTTCATAATGATTTGAAAAATTAGTTTTGAAAAATATACTGAACAGGGGGGTCGTAAGTTGCACAACTATCCAAATGTATCATCGCGAATCATCAAATTTGGTCTGCGGCAATGCCATAGCCATCTGGCAGGATTTGCAGTTAGTGTTCTCTCCCAAGTGTGCTGATCTGTCCAATGACACTTCTTTAGTGACAGTTTGAAAAGTCTGAAGTGGCACATCATGTGTACAATTTAGTACAGAACTAAAAAGAAGAAACGGTAAAAACTTTTTACACAGGAGTTAGATACAGACATTTAAAAGAATACATAAGAATTGTAATAGCACAAGAATGGTATTTGTTTGTTATGTATATTTTATTAAATATTATTATGATAGATTAAAATAAATTCTAGCATATAGCAGAAATCGTTAAAATACCACCTTCAGACTGATGCATTGTCATACATTTTTACACACTTACTGCACAGTTTTGTGCTTATCCTGCTCTAACACACTTGACTTGACCCATCAGCTAATTACTGAGTCAGTCAACCCCAACCCCACTCCCAAGTTCTGCAGAACCTGAAGGTTCGTAGGCTGCATCCTCAATTAACCTCAGTCACCACTACACTGTGTGTGTGTGTTCATACACCTTAAGGAATCAAACAAAAATAACTTACATAATCTAGATGTAAATATTATAAGCACTCCAGAGGGAGTGCTTATAACACGCGAATGTGTTTGTAATATTCAATATATATGTTTGTATTATTCAATATTTCAAGCACTTTGGGAATATAATACATAGTTATTTTGTGTGAAATTACTTTGCTCAAGATTTAATCATGTTTCAAATATGAGGTGTTATTGATAGCAATTTTACTATAATTTTACTTTACCTTTTTAGATCAAAGGCATTTTTTATATTTTGTCTTAATATTACAATATTACAATGACTAAAGAGTTAAACAAACCCAAATCTTCACTCAAATCACCTCCTTAAACTGTATGTGGGCCTATAGTTCTCTCATAATGAGGGGGAGGGGCTAAGTAATTGTACTTTATTACTGTATTCTACTGTATTATTTTTGGAAGATTTGTACTTTACTAATACATATTAATACATGTACTTCTATTCAACTACAATTCCAAGAGAAAAAAAATACTCCTATACCTACTATACCTGTCACAAATTTCATAGACCAGGAGATTTTTCTCTTTTTCTTTGGCCACTCGAGTTTTTGTGCATCTAAATTTATGTTTTTCTTAAAACATCCAACCAAATTAATGTCCATGTAAAATAAAACAGCCCACAGCTATGATAAATTGTCTAACAGTAACTGTGTAACAATACCACACATTATTCACCATACCACCACATTACACATCTCCAAACAAACAACAATATTTCATTTATATGTCAAAATGTACTGTTAAAGCTAAACTATGTCAGATTTGGGAATTTGGAGACCTCTCTGGTGGAAATGTGGAATTGCACGCAATGTGTGAAAGACCATTTTTCAGAGTTTGTTGCACAAGCACCTGAATTTGATGTGGGTGCATTGAAAGGGTATTCAAAGAGAACTCAGTTGTAACTTGGTGAAAGACACATTTTCTGAGGATGCAAGTGAATTATCTACTATTGTTATCATATCTTCATCAGTATAATGTTAAATTCACAGGGTGACCTGCAATACTTGGTCAATAGATTAACTCTGCATTTCTGCTACTGATATTAAGGCAAGATTTAAATATTACACTAGCTTAAGTTACTGCATGTGCCACTTAAAATACTGCATGTGTGAATTCACTGCAATCTTCTGTTTATACTGTACACACATATTAGGTTAACACCTTAGCAGTTAACTTGGCTAATTTTAACTCGTGATAACCCTTTGACATGGCTGCTCTGGCTATGGGGATTTTAGCTAAATTGATCTGGGATTCCAAGTCTCTGGCCAAGATGATCTCCAGCCATTAAAAACCCTGTTTTAAGCCAAACTGGACTACATAATAAGACTAAAATCTTTGTAACATGGTCAGCATGCTCCAGTTCAACACTGCAGAAGCAAAATTCAAACATCAAACATATCTTGGCTGATTGACTACATTTAGTGATAAAAACAAGCATTAACATTAACCTTTTGTTAAAGTAGCCATAAAATTCAGTGCTTGCCTGTTTTGGAAGCTCCCCAGTTAAAGTATGCATTTACTTTCTTCAGTAACATTAAGTAATGTATGGATTTAACTGATATGTTGTGATATAAGATGATATTCCATCCAAGTAGAAAGCAGCCTGTGGCTGTGACAGAATGTTTTTATGTTAAAGTTAAAAAAAAGTTATTTTCACAGCAAAGCTGTCATGTCTGCTTGTATGTGAGTGACTGTCATCCATATTTATCCTCAAAAGTAATAAATATTAAAAACTAAAGTGCATAATAATGCTTTTTGGTCTGAGTTCAGAATTTTAAAATGATGCATTACTAATACACACATAGACACACACTGAGGCTGAGTCACTGAGTTTGTTTCTCTATAGACGCTACACCTTTGCCAAAGAAATGACTCAGACCCCCTCTCTCCGCCCAGATGGTGGGGCAGTGTGGCCATCTTCCATCAACACTCACACACACACATAAACCAAACATCTGCTATGCATAAACAAAATGTGGAACAATTATCAATGAGTTGTGCTATTTTGCTACTAAACCTGTAACATTTTCAATAAGCCTCAAAAATTTGAATTTTTGTATCAAAATTTAAAACTGTATCACCAATACATCCGTCAGGCTCTTCTGAGGGTCTTTTGCTTTTCATCTTTTGAGAACATTTATTTGCCAATGACTGTAGTACAAAATTAGTGCTATATATCACTGTCGTTGGAACAAAACCTTGTATCTCCAAAACGGTAACTTTACAGGAGAAGGAAAAAAAACATACTTTACTTTTAATATAAGTCAATGGAACGAAACTTTTTCCCAAGTAATTTTGGGCCATTTCTTTTGGTCCATTCATCATCAAATTTAGAAAACAATATAAAGTACAACAGGCATTTTCAAATTATGCCAAAAATTGAAAAGCGACAAAAATGGAGAAGGTTTTGTTCTGAAAGCAGTAATATAAAAAATGTAACTGAATCTGAAAGCTCTATCACATTGAAAGAAAATTGTATTGAATCAAATTTAGTATTTTGTGCATTGTTACACCCCAGCTTGCTACAAAGTTTTGTAAAATGTAGTCTAAAAAGGTCCTAACAAAATGAAAGACTTCAGCTCTTTTCAAACAAAGCTTATTATTATACCACTAATGTGTAAATAGTTTTAAGTCACATTTACATATTTAGTGTAAAAAATTTTTTTTAAAAATCTCTAAATAGGGACATCTTGATCTGATCCAGTGGAGCCCAGCATATCAGCATCCCTATTTCTGAATTGTTGGAATTCCATTTATGATCATTTCTAATAATTTAGATTTCATGATAAACTGCATTCTTTCATAACCGTAATCAAATCGAATTATGATGTCAGAGACTTACAGAAAAGTTTTGTGTGTGTGTGTGTGTGTGTGTGCGTGTGTGTGTGCGTGTGTGTCTTACCAAGTAGTCATCAGGTCGAATCCCAAAAAGCTCTCTGAAGTAGCGGAATGCCACAGGGGCGTAGGTTTTAAACCTGAAGTCTGGATAGTGATGCGCTGGAGTCAGATTACTGCCCTCACTGAGAAAGACGCAGGGAAGAAAGAAAGAAGAAACACAGAGAGACAGATAGATAGAGAGAGAGAGAGAGAGAGAGAGAGAGAGAGATAGAGAGCTTCAGATCACTGATATAAATCACTCCAAACTACTGCAGTTCTGTCCATGAGTGTGTAAGTAACACTTGCCCACACACACTCACACCTACCTTGGAAAGAAGATGCTTTCCACCACGTAGAAATCTTGCATGAGCACATCTCTCTCAGGCTTGGAGCTCAGGTTGCCTACCGTGTAGCCAATGCCCAGCTGGATGGCACCTTTTAGGGCAGAGGAGGTCGTCTGCAAGTCAAATACAGACAGAAAGTTCAAGCTTCTACTGTCTTCAAACACTGCATTAAAAACTCATACACTGTGTCTCAAAGCAAATGCATTCTTGGTTCTTTTTGGAAAGTCTGTCCACTCAGTGACCATCCTGGTAATGTCCCCACACAGTTACTCATACAAGACCACACTGCTTTCTTATTGAATGGGGAGAGACATATAAGACACATAAGACATATATAACACACAATATCAAATAACACACAATAACAGTATTTTTTCAGGACAGTCTAGCTACAACTATTTCCTAGTGAGGGAATTTCCTGCTTAATGCTTTACCAGCAAGCTGATTAGCTCTTTTTATTGAAGGGTCTCCTCCTCCTTTATAATGTCTCTGCAAATTGTTAAATGCTGTATACTGTCTGCACTCGGTGGCTGCAGACTGTTACAGTTAACAGAGTGGAGGTGCCATCAACTGAAGTATGATATTTTCAATTCAATGGTTTTTGCTTTTAAATAAATGCATTTCTACAAAGTGGGATTTCTTATTTGTAAAGCAGCTTCAAACATTAATGATAACTGGTCATGCTGTAACTATCTTTACCTTGCTAACATTAGCTAACTATCAGCAAACAGAGATATTTTTTATAAATATCAGTCTTAAATGTGCAGTGACAAGAACAGCCTATAAGGATAAAGAAAAGGTTGGAAAATGGGTGTATAAAAATGCAACAGTTATGTTTTTGATAAATGAAACGATTCAGATGTCAAAAGTGGACCACAGGGAGAAAAATATAAAATAGCAAAATAGATATGGGCCTTTTAAATTCTGTTTATTTTCTGAAAAATATCTCATCTACAGGCAGTTTACAAGCTCTATGTCAGGAGCTCTTAATCTTTTTAAGCTCTTTTTCAGGGTTAAAAATATTTTATGACCCCCTTTTTCTCCCCCTGCCCCCACAGACCTCTCCCACACAGCAGAAGAATAATTAAATGATGACTCGGCCTGCATTCTTTAGCTTGCACTTGCTCTTTTGTTTCTATTGGCTGATGCTGCTGGGGTTCAATTTGTGGGGTTAAAGTTCACTAGATGAACTTGCCATTAAGTGAGATTTAACACTACTGGAAACAAATTCATTTTTAATGTTCTTGCGTTCTTTTGCACTCAAGTAAATTGGCTTTTTTAAATGGCAGGTTGTATTCGTGTTTGTTGTGACTGGGGCTTTAGCCTGTTCTCTGTGGCCTGCAGGTGGAGCTATTCAGCATAGCTTAGAAGCAATCATTAAAGTTATTTTATCTGTGTTTTCTAAGGTAGGTCTTTGTAGCACCTCCCCTTGCAAACCCCCCCCATGACCATTTGGGACCCCCAGTACGGTCAGAAGCCGCAGTTTAAGAACCACTGCTCTAAGTTGTTGACAATATAGGCTATAATAAGAACTGCAGCTTTACAAAATTGTAATTTCATCAAATTTTGTTTTGATATAAAAAAAGACTCATCTTTCATCTCTAACTTGAACAGTAGTGAAAAACATACATGAAAGGCATTAGAAGGCTTTTCTAGAAGAAAGAGAGAGGGGGAAAAGGAAGGAGAAGGAAGAGAGAGCTAAAGATAGAGATGGTGGGCGTCATGGGTATGATTCTCCGCAAGTTTGTACTTTTTTGTAGGTGGTCTCTCCTGACGCGTCCACCCTCCTATGGCCGATTTTCTTCTCAGGGCCAGAACCTGAGTGGCAGGATGAGGAGGGCATCTGAGAGAGAGAAAATACAAAATTGATATATACAATAAACAAGCTTCATAACATTTCCTGTGGCTGGAGATATTTCCTTTTATGTAAATATTAATATGTGTGTGGGTATGTATGCATGATCACATATAGTCTGTGTATAAACCTATGTGCAATATCGATACACAATTTATCCAATATTATTTTCCTGTAGTATTAATATATAGTATTATTACATATAGCTGCTCACTGGCTTGCATTATAAGTATGTTTTGAGATTTCTGTTTATAATTGACAGTTTTCTGGTGCAGCAGATGAAAAATACTGTGGTTCTCTTCAGACTATAGGTAACGCCTACAAAGAAATCCTCCTATCATTAACACTTACCTCGGTTATGTATGCCTTCTTAGCAGCAGTGTCTGAAATAAACAAACAAACAAACAAACAGAACTGGTCACTACAGAGCTCACACTTTTGTAAAACAACTATCCATCCATCCATCCATTTTCTAAGCCGCTTCTCCGGCAGGGTTGCGGGGGGTGTTGGAGCCTATCCCAGCAGTCATCGGGCGGAAGGCAGGATACACCCTGGACAGGTCGCCAGTCCATCGCAGGGCAGACAGACAGGCACAGACAGTCACTCACACACTCACACCCAAGGGCAATTCAGCATGTCCAATTGGCCTGACTGCATGTCTTTGGACTGTGGGAGGAAACCGGAGAACCCGGAGGAAACCCACGCAGACACGGGGATGCAAACTTGCAATGCAAACTCCACACAGAGAGGAGCCCGGTCACCCGGCCGGGAAGTAACACAACTACAATTCCTATTAATCTATAATGTTTTTTAACTCCAAACTAAAACCCTTTGCAGTGTGGAAGGAAAGTGCTGACACAAAAGAAATGATAAATACTGTAATTCAGCATGAGGAGCACACAGCATGACTCTCATAGCTTCCACTGTGAGTCTGTGTGTGTGTGTGTGTGTGTGTGTGTGTGTGTGTGTGTGTGTGTGTGTGTGTGTGTGGACCTTATAAGTGTTTTATATTTATTTAAAGCAGGTGTCTTTGCTTTGTACCAGTTAAGCAGATTTTATCATGTAAGCCTTCTGTAAAGTGACCTTGATTCTCATAAAGGTTCCATATGAACCAAAAAATATTAAATATTACTATTACTAATAACAATGATATTTTATTAGTAATAATAATAATAATAATAATAATTGCAATTGTTATTATTTAGAATGTTATTATTACTATTATCACTAATTATCACTAGATTGTTATTACTAATAATAAACAATAAAACATAAATTTATGTAATTAATCATTATTTACATTCAATTAATTAAAATGTCTATAACTAAAATAAAAATAGCACCAATCACCTATTACAACTACTACTACTACCACTACTACTAATAATAATAGCAATAACAATACTACTACTACTACTACTAATAATAATAATAATAATAATATCAATAACAATACTACTACTACTACTACTACTAATAATAATAATAATAATAATACTAAAAATGATAATACATACATACACACTAGTTTTATTATTTGATTATAAATCATAAAAATAAACAATGTAATAAAAACAATTATTATCATCATTGCCCATATTTTTATTATTTTTCATAATTTATTAATATGCCTATAAATAAAAAAATAGCCCCAATCACCTACTACTACTAATGATAAGTATTATTATTATTATTATTGTTGTTGTTAATACTTCATAGGGCGCTGCTTCAGCTGCTAGTCTGACTTTTCTCTCTGAAGCCTCTGTACAGCTACAGTAAAAAACACATAAACACATGGCTTACTGAGAGCTAACATGCCTCCATCAGAGCCAGAGAGAACAATTCACCAGCCAGAGATTACAGACTTAATACTACACTCATCCCATCTGACCAGCTCATCATCCTGCATCAACTGCCCGATACAGACCAAATTACATACTGTGATTGCCCTCCTGTATATTGCAGTCTCAACATGCCTTTAATACATTAAAAACACACAGGTGAAACAATAATGTAACATTGGATTACATAAAATCTTAATTCATCAAAACAGCACACAGTAAAACACAAGGTTATTGGTAAGAGAGTTGTAGCAGCTTTCTGGAATATCAGAAAGAATTGCAGAAGCCGGTTGTTCACTGTAGCGTGATGGAAAACAGAATTCAGAACTATTAGATGTGTGGTGTGTTTGACATTACAAGTTAATCTGTACCCAGTAAGCACTGCAGCAGAACAACACTCTACACTAAGGAACGCGAGCGTGTGTTTACTCTGCAGAGGCAGTGACAGCCTCTCATGGATGATGACCACGAGACAGACGAAGCTAAAATCACAACTGCTTCAGCTGTCTGTCTGAGAGAGATTCAAAGTGTGCTGAGCAAACAGCACAGCCCGAAGTACCCTGAGCACAGACACAGCTCTGCAAAACTCAAATAAAACAGGGCTTTTACTCAATAAGACTGCTGTATATTCAATTCTCAATATGTTGTTTGTTAATCTTGATATTGGCATTGCAATACTAATATCACACAAGGCAGCAATCTGCAAATGAGCCCTCAAACCAGTCAAAGTGTCTTACTGTGTGCTATCAGTGTCCTGATCAATAACAGTTTTCCTATGGTTTTGATAAAGATGTTCATGTAATCCAACACAAATAAATGACTTAGGTCAAAGTAATGCAGACCAGGCTTTATTTATATAATGCTTTTTACAACAGGTGTATGTCATATTATTGATTCACTGAATCATCTGTGATACACTGTAAGGTACAGCACAATCACAGCAATCACAACACAGAGCAAAAGAATCACAATGCTAGTATTTTGTCCAACCTGTACTGCACTGTTATTTTGAATGATTGAATACCCAAACAGGCACAAAAAAAGAATATTAAATTAGGATTTTGTGTATTTTCTCCTTTCCTTCTAATGCTGCATCATGTTGGTAGTAGGCGGTTGATGGCAAAGCTAATTTTCCATTGTTTTCAGTGGAGCAGTGACCAACTATATCGCCACTGGCAGTGGTAGCGACAGTGTATAGCAGCAGTCAGTGGAATGTTCCGTTAAGAAGTTTTGCCGTTGACTGCAGCAGCAGAATAAACTGAATGTTGATTCTTTTTAATAGTCGTGGATGCCAAACATCTCATTGTTGAAGAACCAGGTAGTAGATGTTATAAAGTGCAGCTCTAGCACAAAGGAAGCATTGCAAAAAAGCACTGATAACCAGCATTTTACACTCTACTCAAACACTTTTAATGAAATAAAACTTTCAACATCATTTTGATCATGATTTTTTCAGTCTTGGTATCAGGTAATTATACATAAACTTGCTGTTTTTGAGTTAAAAGATATGAGGTAAAATAAGCTACAATGTGGCTAGGCAAGTAACTTCAGGTGACAAATAATATTAATCTGGCTATTTTAAGACCTTAGATGACACCTTTATCAGTAAATTTAAAGCCATGTCACATACAACAGTGGTCTGGGTCTGGGTTTAATACAATACAGTGATAATAAGATGCTGAGTGGTGTCCACCCATGCGTCTGGTGTGCTCTACATCATTATGCTCCCCACATGCAGCTAAAAACATGTCTAATGAGTAGAGGGAGATCTGAGATCAGACTCAGTCAGGAGGAACAGATGGCGGTGAGGGAAAATGTGGAAAAAAACATGAAAAGCATTTGAGCTTAGTCTTTAAAAAAGCTCAGTTTAGTGTGAGCTGTCCTCAGGGCTGGGCTAACACTTTCTCTTAAAAGTAAACACATCCGAAGAATAATTGAATCCATGGGAGTGTTTGCTAGTAGGCCTGAATCTCAATTACTTGGTAAGACACACACACACACACACACACACACACACACACACACACACACACACACACACACACACACAAACACTGCCAAGTTCATAACTCAGGGGCACATTGCTAAAGCAATAGTCTTGATTCAGATCATCTACAGCCTCACATTATACCAAGATCCATTACGTTCACTGTGGAAAAGCACAGAGTGGCCTTTAAGGGTGTTTTTTCATTGGGCAGAGCAGTGCAGTTTGGTACGGTTACAGATACTTGAGCATGCCTTCTGCTGCCAAGTGAACCCTACTGTACCTGTCACTTCCGTCAGATTTATGGGACGCATGTTTCATTGGTAGCTTATAATTTACTCACCCATATCTAGGAAAATGAAAGTATTACTATCAGTCCTACACATGATAACATAGTGCCCTATTTTTGTCTGGACACCAATGTAGATAACATCAATTCCCCCCACACAGAAAATGGTTTAATTCCCTGTCTAGCCAAGAACATCATTACAATGATGTTAGCCTTTATGCTAAGCTCTTACTGTTACATTTACCAAGTATCGTAAGTCGTCATAAAAATGTCTGCTAAATATGTAAATATTTACAGTGACTGTCCTGCATGACTATTTATTACTACAGGTTCTTTATAGATTATTATGCTCTTAACTGAGAAAAAAGTATTTAAAAGTTGTTATCGGTGTTGGGTTAACTATCATAGTCATCTCAGAAAGTCCACATTGGTGCATCACTACCAAAAACACAGAACCTCACCTGTGGTTTGAAAAAAAAAAACAAAACTTCCATTTACTCTGTTTCTTCAGTCGACTCTGTCAGGGGAATACACGGCACTCATAGCTCTGAGACGTTCTAGTTCAGAGTCTAGTCATAGAAATCCCATAGCATTATGAGTTTGCTTTATGACTCAGAGTGTGCTACAGCTAAATGTCATTAAGGGTCAGATTTTGCAGACAGCATGAAACACTTTTTTTTTTTCATGAAAAAACATACAAATGCCTGGCTATGCTGCAT
Source organism: Pygocentrus nattereri (assembly GCF_015220715.1). Lineage (NCBI taxonomy): Eukaryota > Metazoa > Chordata > Actinopteri > Characiformes > Serrasalmidae > Pygocentrus > Pygocentrus nattereri. The sequence goes on along the minus strand of NC_051229.1, from coordinate 16,060,552 downwards.
GTTTTTCTGTCCCTGAGGAGTGTAGTTCATATTGCAGACTGCATAAAGCAACAGGACAATGTCAACAACTCTAAGAGCTCAGGCCTAGATTCTAGGGTCTAAATAAGATGCTGTTTGACTAATTGTAAGCTTAACCAGATCCAAAATCCACCAAAAATATATCAATGACAGTATCTAATATATATTGACATTAATAGCGTATTGTGTTAACGAACACACTGCTCTGAAATGAGCGCTACATAACCACATTATATTAGACTTTAAATGTTTCTGCAGTTTGACAACTGGGAACTGACAGTTCCTTTTGATAATGCACAGTTTTAAGGGGGGCTTTACATAATAAATATACATTATTATTTATCATTATCCTTCTTGTCTCCAAATTCACAGTATACCTAGACAGCAGCCGCTAAGACTGCGCTAATGCAGTGCTGCTTTGGCTGCATTACTTGCTCTGCAAGCTATAACTCGAGTTAGTAATCACTGTTGTGACAAAATTTTAGCTCAAGGCTTAACTAAGATAAACATTAGGGCTTATACACTGTATACAGAGTGAAACAATAAGTAGTTCAAGAGTTAAGATAATACAATACAAATGTATGGCACATTATGGTCAATAGAGCTAGCTATCAAGTTCTTACCCAGTACTCTATTTTTATACTTTTGTGCACTTCTTCAGTTTCAAAACAGTAGTAAACATAGACTGTTGTTTATATATGTGCTGTCAAATGTCATTATGACCTTGAAATTCTATCAGTCAGGTTAATAAATACTTGAACACAATGACAGAAAAACCTGCAGCTTATCTAAGAACAAGACAGCATTGCATGACTTCTAGGGTTGTGTAGGGTTGTTGATGGGGAAGAGTACAGGGACTGACGATGTAAATATATGCATACGTAGACATATGTAAATGTATTGTTTTTTTATGACATAACAAATAGAAATTAGTGTCTATATGGACTGTATAGGCTGTGGAGTCAAAGGTACATTCAGAAACTTTAACAGTGTTTACCTCAAACTGTTTCATAACAAATAGTGCTTACTATATACTATACTATATATTAACTTATATTGCTTGATATTTTTGTTATTACCTCCTCAAAATTGGTATCAAGAGTCAATGACAAAAGTGAAAAATACAGAAAGAAGGCCTAAATTTAGTGATGCCTGGTTTTAGGTCAGCCCTCAGTATCACAGTCATAAAATACCCCCTTTGTGCAGATCCAACAATGATTCCACTTACACACACACACAAATATGAACACATGCACACGTGCTGTGGAAACATGCATGCTGTGGCTAGCCTACTTTTTGTATAAGGGTTTATGGTCCACTGCAAAGTCTATTCGTCCAATGCAGGACACGTAGTTATTTCTGGGATATTCTTTGGAGACTTCTGATGCTCTAGATTCAAGGCATGACTCACTTTCAAAAGCCGAATGACAAAAAACCCAAATCTAGGCTAAGTGACTCAAAATATATGCAGTTTGCATTAGCATGAGCATTAGCGTTTGCGACTGCTCAGGGCATTCATGATTCTTCGAGAAAGAATTAGGATAGTTCACAACAAAAAAACAATTCAAAAATGTCACTAGCAATAATGTTGCTAACCCTAACCCTAGCAATAATGTTGGTAACTCGTGACAGCTGAACAAAGCGCTGGCTGTCAGCCAAAGCAGGCTCCTGACAGGTGTAGCCGTTTGCAAAGGCAAGACAATAGAGGTCCCTGTCACGCAATAACAGAGTCATCCGACAACAAGGCAGCTGTCAAGCATTGAAATTCTGTCCTTTTGTGGAGAATAATTCATCTACTCTGCTCTTTGCTCAGTTCCCACTCTCTCTTTTTCAAACACACAGCATCACTGCCCACATACAGGCTGCATAACTCCATCCAATCACCTGCATGTAACTGCAGTCTCGCAATCACCATGTCCATCCATTAACACCATGCTGAGTGCCGTAGTGCTGCACTGAGAGAAAGGGTTTAAAAAGAGATATACTGATGCATTAAAGCCTTTCCATAAGCTCTTTTTTTGGCCAACTGGCTCTGACCATGAATATTTTTGAAACAGGGCCATCGCACTAATATAAACAGGCACTCTCTGTATTAAGGCTACGTTGACTGACATGGTTCATTAGCGATGTTCATTAGAGACAACACAGGGGACTCTACCATATCTGCTGATCCAAATAACTGATCCATACTGATCCAGACAAAACATCCACACTGGGTCATTCATACTGATCTAGAAAAGTGATCCAAAATGATCCAAATAAGTGATTTATACTGATCTAAATAAATGGTCCATACTGATCCAAGTAAGTAAATCAATACCAATCCAAATAACTGATCCATACTGATCCAAATAAGACATCCACACTGGACTGATTTATACAGATCTAAAAGAGTGATCCATACTGATCAAAACAATCCATTGTGATTCAAAAAAGTGATTCAAACTGATCAAAACAGATGATCCACAGTGATCCAAATAAAGATCCATACTGATCCAAGCAAGTAATCAATACTGATCCAAATAACTGATCTAGTTAAATTCATAATGGACCAAATAGGTAATCCACACAAATCCCAAAAAAAAGATCCACACTGATATATTCAGTGATATATACACACTGATTCATATTAATCCAAATCAGTGATCCAGAGTAATCATATTAGGTGATCCACACTGGTCTGAATATGTCATCAATAATGATCTATTCAATGATCCATACTGGTCTGAATATGTGATCCATGCTGATCCAAATAGGTGACCCATACTAGTCCAAATAATTGATCTATACTGATCCAAAGAAGTGATCGGTGCTAAACCAAATAAGAGATTTATTCTGACATAAATAAATTCATATTTGTGCTGCACAATATGGGCAGAATTCTAATATTATAAATACACTGCCAAGTTTTGTGACTTGTAATATATTAAAAATGTACTGGTGAATCAGTGATGTGACATGGTTAAAGATCGGCTAATGACATGGTTAAAGATCGGCCTGCACTACTTTGAAAATAATTTACTTTTGCCAGAAAGATACTCATCTGGAACTATGATTGGTAACACTGGCACAGCACATAGTAAATACTCTGAGAGGTACAGAGCATATGCCTGTATGCCCATTTGCATACAGGCATACTAAAGCCTTTTGTAGTATCACTGTTGAAGGTTAAAAAATTATATATTGTGCAGTCTTCCAAACAGAACACAGGATCCCCAGTCTCATCTGCTGATCCAGAAAAGTTAGGCATAGGCTTTCGGTGAACTCTCAAAGTGCCTTGTTATTCATCTACTTATGCTCCAATGGCTTTGAAATGATCTTTTGCCAGTGCACTGAGCTGATAAAAAGCACACTATTACAGAGGTGCTGAATATGGGGCCTAGTTTGCTTATTACTAAATAGTGGCTGCGATGATTTTAGATTGTTTTTGATTCAAACTGATTTGAAATCATTACATTTTTACATGATTAGAATAATAATATTATATAATTTAATTACATATATGCTCATTTTTGGCTAAAATTCATTTTGGAATTTATTTTAAATTGAAAAAAATATTGTTGTTTATATAAACTGTGCAAATAGTTCTTCCCTTCACATTTGTGTATAAACTGATTAAAAATTCACAGATTTTAAATTGTACAAATTAATAAAATCTAATTGAATATTCTGAATTTTGCGACTTGTTGCACTTAATCATTTCCTTATTAATGTCAGGTTGTGAGGTCACAGATTACTACACAGTGATGAAGGCCTGTGAATAATGTGTTGACCTGATGCCTGAAGTGTAATAACATAATATTAGGTTCATATATATTCTTACCAATTCAAACCAAAATAACAAAAAAAGCACAAAGAAAAGAATAATAAAGGCTCCTAATAACATTGAGTTCTTTTGCTAAGCAAAAAATGTGACACAATTAGCAAAAAAGAAAATGATTATGCTGGAAGATTCTTCTGAAGCTCTCATTGGAAGCATGTTCTCACATTATCTCCCTTCTACCTTAGCAACAGATGCAGTCCTAATATAGCTCCTCCTGACTTTATTCATTAGAAATAAACCAACAGTGCTGCCTGCAGATCAGGCGCAGGCTGTCTGCTTGCATTAGGGTTAGCGCAAAATGCCCACAGGCCTGCATACCCTCTCCCTGATAAACATGGAGCAAATGCAAACAGGAAAACCTCAACCAGAGATGCTGTGACCTCAACCAACCCACCATGAGATTTACATTAGAGCCTTATGCACTACGCGCTAATTGGCCAAACAAGGTGAACACAAAGAATTTCTTTCTTAAAGCAGTTGAAATTAAGGCTAAACAATTAGAAATAGCATACTGGTATCAATGGGGACCAGTACTGCACAAAAGTCAGAGACCACCTTTCTAATATGCAACTTCCAGTCAAAACAGCCAGAAAGTTATTCATCAGGAGTTTCAAAAATCTGGAGTTCATGAATTATTTCAGGTTATAGAGGAAATGCAACTCTTAACAACTGAAAAAGACCACAAAAACTGTCTGCATCAGATTTACAGAACTTAAAGCTTTCATCTTTCAGAGAGAGGAGAAAATGAAGCTCTACTCTCGCTTCAGATCTGAAACAATCCACAGGTGTTTCTGCCCATCCTTCCACTGTGAGAACACAACTCAGCGCTATGAGTCTAAAAAGATATGTAGCTGCAAAGAAGCCCTCACTGAAAAAGGGAATAAATTAATCAAATAAAGAAGCTTCTGGTGCTCTCAGAGCAATGGACTGACCACCCCAGAGTCCAGACCTCAACATCACTGAATGTGTTTGGGATTACTTGGATTGAGACAAGCAGAAAACATCTTTTAAGACTAAACTTTGCAGATGCAGTAGATTTCTTTGAAAAACTAAAAGCAATTATCCTAATAAAAAGGAAAGTTGCATTGAAAGCAAATTGTAGACGCACAAAATACTGAAATATCTGATATTATATTTAGTTTTTGAGGTTTCTCTGTAATTTTCTGATAAAAATATGTTTTTAGTTCACCATCAATACCAGAAAAGAATAAGTGGTATTGAGCCATCTCTATGGACTATATCTTGTGTGTTAATCCTCATCACAATATTGGCCTTTACAATGCTTACACTGCAGAAGGCTGCAGTACATAAATCACATATTGGCCCTCTAAAAAAAAACAGTTTTTAGATTGTCCATTTAACATTCTGACCAATTAGAGATCCACATAAGCGTTTATATTGGTGTTTTGATGAATTAAGATATTTACATAATCCAACAAGTATACTGTAAATGATTTTGCTCAAAATATAGACTATCCATGAACCATTGTCAACTTGTTGATTCACCTGTGTGTTTTTATATGTCATGAGACAAATTGTAATATGTCCTAATATAATCATAATGCTAATTTAGTCCATATCATGCAGCCTTATCTTATATTGTGAGTTACTGCTGAGAAGCATTAGTTAAACAGAAGCTTTAAGAGCTTCACAACCTTCAGTGGAGAGAAAGCCAGGCAAATGTCCTTCATTACATGTCTAATTACACATTGCAAAGACAAAACAGCTCATGATCACAACTGAGGATACTTTACTTCAAAATGGTTTCCAAACAAAACCACGACTACACACCTTGGGTCAACAAAAACGAGAGAAGTACTTACTCTAGAACTTTCGAAAACAATCTAGAAAGCCAAGGAAACTTCACTTTCCATTATCCTCTTCAGAAATAATTGAGCCATATAGTCCATTTAGAGAAGTTAGAGAAGTTCAGCTACATACACTTTAACCAAAACCACTCATCAAAACATTAAAAAGAAGAAAATACACACCTCAGGTCACATAAAACTCCCGCAGTTCGACTGACACTGGGCTTTGCGTACTTCTTATCTATTTGTGACCAGATCAGGACAGAGAGGGTAAACCTCAATAGGATTGGGGAACGGGACGCTAATCTGATGCCACCGGTCTGTTCAGACAGTGCAGATCAATGGTTACTGGAAGTTGGTCATGACCAATCAGGGGCTGGGATTAGGCTTGTAGCTCCACCCCCACCTGGCCAGGCCAGGACCAGGAAGATACATGCGCCAAGGACAAGGGCAGAAGAGGGAGGTGGCACCAGGCCAAAAGCTACTTAGCCGTTTCGGTCTCAAGGACGGCCGACCCTGGCATTTTAACATCAGGATGCTTCCTGGGGATAAACACAAGCAGGTTTCATGCAGTGTTTCTCCTGTACAACATCCGAAGGATCCGACCCTTCCTCGCCCAAGAGGCCGCCCAGGTGCTAGTACAGTCTCTGGTCATCTCAAGGCTTGACTACTGCAACTCACTCTTGGCTGGTCTTCCCATGCAGGCCATCAAGCCTCTGCAACTCATTCATAATGCGGTAGCACGGCTCATCTTCAATCTGCCCAAGTTCAGCCACATCACCCCAGTGCTGCGCTCCCTTCACTGGCTCCCTGTAGCTGCATGCATCAGATTTAAAACCCTAATGCTTGTCTACAAAGCCAAAAATGGACCAGCCCCTACCTACTTGATGGCAGTGGTGAAATCTCAAACTATACCACGAGCCCTTCGAGCTTCGAGTACAGCTCGGCTTGACCTGCCATCCTTCAAGACGCATGGAAGACAAGCATCGAGAATGTTCTCTGTACTGGAACCCAGGTGGTGGAATGAACTCCCACTGGCTGTCCGAACATCAGAATCGCTCGCTGTCTTCAAACGTAGACTGAAGACTCATCTCTTTACACAGCACTTAAATGAGCACTGAATTATAAGCTGCACTTCTATATATTTTATTGTATTGCACTGTGTATTGTAGTTTATTGTATTGTATTTTATTGTAATTGTATTGCATTGAATGGCACAGAGTTCTGTGTTCATCTCTGTTCCTTTTTCTCTTGGTGTCCACACTGACATTTTGTTTCTAGCAGTATCTGAGCTCAGGACTGTCTTTTCTCTAAGCTATTGGTAACTAGCAAAGATACTTTCTCTAGATTGACAAAGCACTTCTTGTAAGTCGCTCTGGAGCGTGTGCTAAATGCTGTAAATGTAAATCTATACACAAACACCAAGACCTAGTATAACCACGTTTTTAAAAATCAGAGTACAGCATTTTTATTCATTTCATATTCTGTACTGCACTAAAATAAATTCTTCCAGACCACTTGCATTTGGTCAGTTTTCAAGTACTGTATATAGCCACAATATGCTCAGAAATGCATATCATGTACGCTAGCAAAACTTAGCATGAGAATGATAAAATATGATCATATTTCATTTCATTCATGAACCAATGGTTATAGATTTGTAAGATGGTTGGCCTGCAGTGTTTTAATGCAAAATAGTTTATTTTTGCTGGACTAAATGCATTCCTTCATTCAGCAAAACACATACAGGAACACTGATCTGGAATTGTGATTGGTCAGTATGTTCAATGCATGCAGTAAGAAAACCAAGACTGATTAGGTGCCTCATTATATTTGCCAATTCAGTACGGCAAAGGTCAATATCATGCCTGTGATCAAACAGTATATTACTGCTGTCCAAAAAATAAAAAAACAAGCATCTCAATTTTTTGCAATGTATTATTTTCTTAAATATTTGAGTACAGCAGATGCCATTTACACTGTTTGGAATTTCATGATGAATGGACCAATAGAAAGGCTCTTGGAAAAAATTTCTTGGAATACATGCAAAGTAAAGGTAATTTTTACCTTTACAACGTGACACTACTGCTTTTCACTTCATTAAACTTATTGACTAACATACTGCCTACCCAACAGCAGTATGCAAACGTTTGGGCACCATAGGTCATGTTCTGTTGATTTTCTAAGTGAGAATTAGGGAACACTTTCTCTACACAGGACACACCTCAGCATATTTTAATGCACTATTACTGTTTATTTACAGAATTTAATAAATTGAGGAAAAAATAAAACATATAATGCGGCATGTATAAAGGTAACGGCAGATTTCTTTTTTTATGTTTTATTCTTTGCATAATGTTGAACTCACCAAATAAATAAATAGTGTGTATTAAAATTAGCAGAAAATGACCGTATTTAATTATTTTACTGTAGAGGATGTTTTAACTTACATTTCACTTAAAAAATCAACAAACATGTTATTTGACTGGGTGGTATTCAAACCTTTGCATCTGACTGTTGCCTTATTTCTGCCAGTGTAAAGCCATCTTGCTATCGTTTCAGAAAATATTATATCATCAATGAACAGAAGGTCTCTGAGCAGAGTTCATAACAGAAGCTGAGCTAGACTGCTTGCGTCTCTGTCCTGCACCCATGTTGGGGTAATCCTCAATGTCAGAGACGCTGGAGGCCTGGCTTGTGCGGTGCTGCGGCAGGATTAGGGTCAGGACAAAACAACAACACACATCAGCACACACACAGGTAGAACAGAGCCTTGCTCACACTCCATCACCTTTATCAGAACACACAATCCAACCAGCCACAACTGATATGCTATTAGCCCACATGCTGGTCTTCACAAGTGACACAGCAGGAAGGCTGACATTAAAGGTGGGCTATATGACAAAAATACACCATTGTGATACTCAGAGACATAATTTTCCCTATACACAGTACAGACCATGATATTTAGTTATTTTGATGTTTGCAAACAAGTTGGAATGAACAAAAAGCACCACAAAAGCAGTAGAATTGTGTTTGATTATGAGTATAATGTGTGTTTTAATTCATCTATTCAAGAAGCACAAGGATGCAGTCAACTGGTAAAGACAAAATAACAAAATTAGATAATGGCATAATGCCCTGTGATGGACTGGTGACCTGTCCAGGGCGTTTCCTGCCTTCCGCCCAATGACCGCAGGGATAGATTCCAGCAGTCCCCACGACCCAGGATGACAGGCAGCTTAGATAATGTCTGTGTGTGTGTGTGTGTGTGTGTGTGTGTGTGTGTGCATAATGCCATAAAAGGCCAACCTAGGCTCAAGCAGTTTATTCAGTTACTGTCATTACTGACATTATAAAAGGAAATATGCATGAGACAGATATTAAAGCTACACTATGCAATTTTTCTTGATTTTTTAGAGTAATAAAAAATTAGCATATCCTCTATTTTCTATGGAGAATTTCTTTTAGTTTACTGACTTTAACAAATCAGAAAAAATAAACCATGAATATATCACATAAAATGTGCCATAACTTCTATATAGGCCACTTTTTATGTTTTTCAATATGTTAAATTCAGCAAATAAACAGTAATTGTGCATTAAAATGTGCAGCAACGTGTTCTCTGTAGAGGATGTATAACTTGCTCTCGCTTAAATCAACAAAATGTAATTTGATCAGGGGTGCCCAAACTTTTGCATACAACTGTATCAATACTAAAGTTGATAGAAATTCTGATAGAATCTACCTGGATTAGCATTGCTGGGAAATTTAGCACATTATATAAAGCAAACTTATATATATTAATATATATAATATATACATTATATATATATATAATATAATATATATATTAAAATATCTGTCAAATCTAATCGTTTGTCTGATACTGATAAAAGCTCTTTTCAGCAATTATCTGCTGATACCCATATCATTCCAGTATCATTGTAGTTTCACATGTTCATGTCTATTTCACATGATTTTGTAATGTCGGCCTTGTTAGCCTTGGCTTTATTGATGTCTCCTCTTTCAAGTAGCTAGGAACTTGGTCTTGTACGACTGGAAATGTTGTTACTAAACTAACTGCTGAGTAAAGAGACTTCCTTTAGGAAGTTTGTTACCATACACTGCAGATGTTCAGTGTTCTAGATGTACTGCTGACTCACAATATACTCAGAAAAGTGAACTGTGACTTCACTTATCACAACAACGACAGCACCAGCCCTAGTTAAAAGAAGACACAGCCTGTTAGCAACCAGTAACAGCAGTGACACTAGGCATGATAATGCTAGCTCTAGTTCTTCAGAAAGCAATTAACATAATGAGTCAGTCGTAGCAAATCTTCATCCCAGTAGTCTAAAAAAACCCTGAAATCAAGTGTGTGAGGATAACAATTACAGATGCCCAAATGCATGGACATCCCACACATTCCTGATCACCCCTTACACAAACCTAAATGCCAGACCACAGTGACAAGCACTACTGTCAAAATGGCAGTAATGCTACATGGCGCTAACATTAGCCTCCACCAAACTAGTCTGGAAAAACAGTGCTGCTCTTGTCCTTAATCACCGAGCAGGATGATGCAGAGGCAGGTAGGATCTGAGGGAAGTTACACGTGACTGCAATTACATTTCTGACAGACAAACGCTCACATACAAACTCAAACAGGCTCACAGAACAAAAGCTCTGTCTAATGTAATTACAATGTGGCACAGGCTGTTCAGTCAAGATAGCGAATGCTTTTCAGCCAGTTTGGAAACCAGGCCCACGATATGTCTGGACTGAAATGTGGTCAGTGTTTTTAGGTTAGGTTATTTTCATGTTATCAGTGGAGGCTTGCAGCAAATATTTGAGAAAATGCAAAACATTTTAGTCAAAAAACAGTGAAATCATTCAAATAATCATGACGTTGTTTTAATTGCTTGAATAAAAGGATACGATATAGAAAAGTGAATTTTTGCTTTTTTTTAAACAAAAAGAACATGCAGTGTGTAAACACTTCAAAATGATGAATGTAAACTCTTCAAAATGTACCACAGCCCAGCTCATATGGTCCATATTTGAAAGCTAAGCACCAAAAAGGTTTTCACTTCATTATTTTTGTCATGTCACAAAAAGATATTTGCATGCATCCACCCCATTCAGCCTAAAGCAACTAAGTTTGTTCACATTGTAGTTATAAGGAGTATTGCAGCTTGGAGTGCCTTTTGGTTGAGGCACAATACAGGGCAGTCAATCAGAACAGAGCTCATTTCCATAGATCAGCTTTAAAGGCACAGTAACAAAGAAAGCCTGTTTAAGGGATAAAGACAGGTAAGAAAATGTTCTCGTTAAAATTAATTCTAACATAAATTCACAAACTTTGTAATACAATAATTGAGGATATGGCCCCTTTAAAACAAGGGTTAAATGACTCTTGCTAACATGTTTCACCCTTTCTATTTAGATTCAAAAGGATAACGTCCCTCAGAAAGCTTTTCATACCATTTGCTCAACTTTTTATTATGTTATTTTATTATGTTATAGATAATTATAGAATAGTAGCAGTTCTAATGAAATGTCTGCAGTATGTTTTATTGAAAACATCTTATTGAAATGCAAACACCCTTATGAGCAAAGATGTTATAATTCACCTCACTGAGAACACGGTGCAGGACTAGTAGTGAAATACAGGCTAAATTTCATAAAACACATGAATATGTTTAATTTCCATCTTAAAGGGAGCTAAATGGAGTGCATTTCCAACTGCAAGTCAGAGGGCCCACGTAGACTCACCAGATAAAACATTTAATCACAGCAGTCTCGTATTACACTGTGAAATCAAACCGTGTGGGCTGAACAGAGCATCACTAAGTGCAAACGTGATGGAATGCAGCCAAGATCAAACCAATAAGCACTATATCATTCAAACACTCGCTATCACAGCTTCATCAGCTCAACATTCCAACCAGTTACAACCTGTGACCAAGCATACGGTGTAGTGGTGCAACAGCAATACTGTCCCAGAACCTGCAAATTACATTATTATGCTACACTATTGCCAGAAATTCTCCCTGACAGACGTTACAGCTGGTTGTGAGGAGAATATAATTGGGGGATTTCACAATGCTGTGACTGCATTATGACATTAGTGCTGAAACAGCATGTGGATAATTGGCAGACTCAACAACATAAGAACCACTGCTGTCCATCTGTGAGAGCAGCAACTGTACTGACAGTCTAAAAATCTATTTCATACAATTTTCCCTTTACACCAAATGCTGTCTATCAGCCAGGAAATCTTTGGAATCTTTGAAATCCTTGCTTCTTTAGTTTTACACTGAAGCAAAGAGGCTAATGTGGCTAACAAGTAACAGAAGCTTATGCACAGTCATATAAGTGTAAGAAAGTCCCTGAATTTCACTCCTGCAGATAGGCGGATATACACTCTTAAACAAGATAGTTCCATACCGGAAAAACCGATCCACCGAGGATGCCATCTCCTCTGTGGTCCACACTGCCCCCACCCACCTGGAGAGTAAGGATTCTTATGTCCGTATGCTCTTTGTGGATTTCACATCTGCCTTTAACACCATGATTCCCCAGACCCTAGCTTACAAACTCCATACACTTGGACTGAGCACCTCTCTCTGTAATTGGGTCCTGGACTTCCTGACTAACAGGCCGCAGTCTGTGAGGATCCACAACATCTCCTCCTCCATCATCATCCTCAGCACCGGCTCCCCTCAGGGCTGTGTACTGAGCCCCCTTCTGTTTACACTGCTCACATATGACTGCTCACAACCATCCATCCAGGCTGTCATATTGTAAAGTTTGCGGATGACACGGCAGTGGTTGGATGCATCACAAATAGTGATGATTCTGGCTATAGGCAGGAGGTGGAACACCTGGAGAGTTGGTGCAGTGTCTCTGTATCAATGTGAAGAAAACAAAGAAGATGATTGTGTTGATTTCAGAAGGGGCAACACCATCCCTCCCCTCCCCTACACATCGGAGGATCTGCAGTGGAAGTGGTCTCCAGCTATAGGTACTTGGGCATACACCTAAGTAACAATCTTACTTGGCAATATGACGATATTCATTGCTATCATCGCCATTTTTGTTATCATGACACACAACATGTATTTCTGAGCAGTCCTTAAAGATCTCTGACCAACTGCATGCTTAATTGAAAACAGAGCATAATTAGGCCTGTTTAACTGGATTTAGTGCAGAGCAGTATGCGAAATGATGAGTAATAATCACTGTATTCATTTTTGATTGCAGTTTTAAAATGAGACACTACTAGTACATTATGTTTGCTTATAAATTTATCATGATTTATCACAATTTTTTTCTATACTGCCTTCTATACCTTCTTATTAACACTTTGCAAACTGCAGGCCTAAATCATCTCATAATGGCTTCATACCGTGCTGTTACCTCAAACAGACTTACCTATGTGGTTTCTGGCTTTATATGGCATACTGTTATAATAAAAATGGACAAAATCATTTTGCTTAAAGTAGTAGCAGCCATCTTGGAGCCTCGATTTTGTCTGTACTTTTGTTTACCTAACTTTGAGGCAAGTGTGTGATGCCTAACATCCTGTTTCCACACTGCTACCTGCTGTACACATAAGCTTCTGTTACTTGTTAGCTACATTAGCCCCGTAGCCCCAGTGCCAAACTAAAGTAGCAAACTTCAGACATCAAACATGTCTTATTTGATGAACTACAATTGGGGAAAGTGGGGAAAACTGCATAAAATTGACTTTTTACCTAACAATGGCTGCCTAAGGTAATGCTGTGAGAGTTTGGTCTGCAGTGAAACAGGGTGCTGTGAGGACATGTTTATAGCGTCAAGTATGTGGCAGAGACAAAGAGGATCAGCCATATCGCTGGCTGGGTTTGTGCATCTGCGCATTAGAAAGGATAAGGGGCAGTGTTCAGCAGCTCAAGGCTCCAGGGAGAAGCCAAAAACAGGCTGCACCTGGGCCGTCTTACACGTCGACTGTTTACAATCTCAAACCTACCACTACAAGCACACACCAGCCATCTGGACATGAACTCAGCCTCACAGTCGGGGTGGGCAATATGAACTTTCCACTATACATACAATAACGGAAGCTGCTCTGCAGCAGAAAGGAAAGCTCTGCAGAGGGTGGTGAAGGCCGCACAGAGGACTGTTGGACTCTACTATATCACCCCTACACATGTCACTTTATACGTCACTTTATACATTATCAGTATTAAGATGTACACCTTCTACCTTGTACTCATGCTGCTGTGTTTCATGCTGCTGTTATTTGCACCTACTATTTATTGTTTATTGTTACTTTTGGGAGTTAACTGGGACCTTGAGTACACTATTTCGTTCCAGCTCATGTACCACTTGTGATGTGAATGACAATAAAGCCTTATCTTATCTTATCTTATAATGGTATGACATCACATATTATGAAATACATCATGTAAATAACAATTCTTGTTCATTTTTTTTATTTTGCTGTTCTTTTCATCATTGCCAAAAAACAAAGGCAGTGCTGAGAACACATGAAAACAAATGTACTTAAGAAGGATGCAGTAAAATGTCCCAGAATACTGGATATAGTCCAAACTGCTTGACAGTGCAAAATGCAGTCAGAACCTCAGTTAGCTAGACTTAGGTTGTAGTATATTAGCGGTCATGATGACATCACTTTTAACCCTTTAAGGCTTACACAAAAAAAGTGTCTATTTCTGCTGTTTAGCTACTATTTTCTACTACAATGTAATTCCTGAATGCTTTTGTTGCATTTATTTGACATGTAAAGAATGTGATAAAAAATGTATTTAGTTTGTCTAAAAAATAACTTACTGTCTCATTTTGTCTACCAGTTTTCCAGATTTTACCATGTTATTAGTCAAAATACACATCTATACCGGTCAGCTTGGTTATCTAATTATAGCAAATAAAGAGGTGGCTGCAAAGAAGATGGAAGTGTCCAGATTTGACAAAAAACAACCTAATCATCCTAATTTGAACACAGTTGTTAATCCTAGCCAATACTTTTCTCTGTTAAGTTAGCTATTAGCAATTATCATAAATAAAATAAGTGATAAGATTGTTGTCGGCTTGTTTCTTCTTCTTATTTATTTATTTATTAAAGAAGCAATCTTTTGTGTATGTGCGTGTGAAGCAGAGAATGAAAACACAGTTCCAGGTTGGGGTATGCTATCTGCACCATTTATCCCCCAGCCTGAAAATAAGCCCCACTCCAGCCCCACTGCATATAACAAAAATGATCTGAATTCACATTACATAAACATGGTCTAATCTCACAAAATAGAGTGAAGAGTGTGGGAGGTGAGAAATTCAACAGACGTGTGTGTGTTTGTGTGTGTGTGTGTTGGGGGGGGTTGGAGGGGAGTCGAGAGGAGCTTCAACACCTCAAACAAAACACAGCTCTAAACTCAACTAGACCAACTGTTACACCATGGCCAGATTTGTTTAATATGACAGTTATTATATTACAAATGTCAAATATTCAAAGTTAATGTCTGAAGTGAAGTGCAGATTACGATAGCGCTACAGACCTCATGACATATAAGCCGTGAAACATCTCTTCTTACACTTTGTTTAAATGTTCTTCTCTTGTAGCTCACTGAAACAAGCTGAAAAAACTCTGTTAAAAGCGCAAATCCTAAACATTTTATCACTACCTGGCCAGTAGGGGTGACCACGGGTATTTAATTACTCAGCTGCCAGTGTTCAAATACTGAAAACATTATTTGGGTATTTGTTATGTTCTATAAAAAACAGTCAGAAAGAAAATATACAACATATCACTGGTGTCGGTATAAAAACTGGTATCTCCAGAATGATAACTTTACAGGAGAAGGAAAAATATACTTTACTTTTAATGTACGTCAATGGAACCAGACTCTTTTTACAGGCAATTTTGGGCTGTTTCTTTTGGTCCATTCATCATGAAATCTACATAAAGGGCATTTTCAAATAATGTCAACAACTAAAAACAATATGTATCATTTACACTGGGGATGGTGCTGGCACTGGGGACATGCCTTCACCACTTTTTATTATGGCTGATTTTGTCCCCACCACTTTGTGAAAGCGTAGTCTGCTGAAATTTACCTGCCTCTTTCCTGCCACATAGAAAAGTGTCTATGCTTATTTTCCCCTTTTAATTCAATATCTTGAAATAATGTCCAACTTTTCATAATTTTGATTTTGTATGTGACAATAATGGCTTACTAGAGATACTGAACTGTCACTGTGGCGCTACCCTCAAAAGATATGTCTTCAGTACCTTTGGTTAGGAAACATATAATAATAATAATTGTACTATAATCCATTGCAGTTTAATTTTTTAAATTGAATTACTCCACATACCCTGTCTTGTGACCAGGCTTTTCATTCTATTGCTCTGTTTTAAAATATTAGCTATGAAAAAGTACAAATATGTATACTTTGCCTGGGCAAAAACTTACATTGCGTGTACTTTGATGAATGAAAAATGGAAAAATGTACCTGCACAGTACTTTTTTCTGACAGTATGCAAATATAGACTTGTTAGTAAAGTTTATTGCATATTCTTGTGCTCATATATGTGGGTTTGTATATGTCAGCCCACAGTAACCATCCTAAAACAGGGAATTGTTTTTATTTCTCTAATAACTGATGTATTAATCATAATGTAGCACTGATATTTGTTGCATGTGCAAAGCTTGCAGCATATTTTGCAAATTAAAAAAACAAACAAAAAAACTTACCAGATATGTAATGCACTATAAAAATGAACAGCAGATATAGACTAATCATTCATTTAAACACACCAATATATGTTTGTAAACAAATAAACAAACAAACAAATCACAGACACTACTGTATCTGCACACATTAAGGAGTTTCATTCTAATTTATTGTCACATTTGTGCAGCGCTCAGTCCTAATGATGCTCTTAAGAGGATATGAAGAGTGTGGCTAAATTATGCTGCTGTTTATGTGAATGTGTGCACTTTAGAGGTTTAATGGAGTGTAACGCTGGGTTTCTGGGCTAGATTACACATTCTGGGCTTTCCATTTAAAGGACAACTCTGACATTTTGGTAAACAGCCTCATGCTTCATTTGACAGGCACGGCATAAATATTTTAAGACGCTTTTGGAGTAAACAAGCTGCTTTTCTGTGAATTTCTCTTCAGCCATTTATAACGTCAGTAAGGAAAATTGAACAGCGAATTAGTAAACCAGCAGAAACCACCAAGCTGCATGTTTTGTTTTGTACATATATATATATATATAGTTTTTTGTGAACAGGGATAGATTAATTACTCCTGTCTACTTCATATGAGTACTGAGCTGGGGCGCTGTGATCTTTCTGAATCAGAGACATTACAGTTTCAATCTGAGCTGCAGTGCGAGTGCTCTATTCTTAATGACTGAGAGACCTTCACACATCACCAACATTAGAGAGAGAAAGAAAGAGAGAGAGAGAGAGAGAGAGAGAGAGAGAGAGAGAGAGAGAGAGAGAGAGAGAGAGTTTTTTTGCTTGTGGAATGTGGGAGAGGGGTGTCGGAGTGGTCTGATGGTGATCAGATTTGTACCTGTTTTAAAAGTGTCTTGGGTGCTTTTACATTTGCATTTTTATGTGGCTTGGAATTATACAGACATAATCGTGATACTCAAGATGAACTGAACAGGTATAAACAGGGTCAGAGAGACAGAAAGAGAGAGAGAGATACAAAGAAAGAGAAAAAGGAGACAAAGAGAGAGACTGTGAGAGATAAATAGAGAGAAAGAGAAAGAGAGAATGAGTGAGAGAGAGTGAGAATGAGAGATGGAGAGAGAGAAAGAGAGACAGAAAGAGAGACAGAGAGAGAATGAGTGAGAGAGGGAGAGAGACAGGCAGAGAGAGAGAGAGAGAGAGAGAGAGAGAGAGAGAGGGAGAGAGGGGGGGGGTGAGAGAGTGGTGCAGTAAGTGTGGTATTGGGACATCAGAGCTGTGGCCTTAAAGCCTGATTCTTCATCAGAATGTGTCTGCTTACTGCTCCACTGCTGAAAGCAGCTAGAGCACAGCAGAGCGGATTACCAGCCATCTAAAAAATTACTGCCATGTGGAGTTTTGAGAAATTTAAAGGCAGCAGAGGAAGAGAGAGAGAGACACACAGATAGAGAGAGAGAGAGAGAGAGAGAGAGAGAGAGAGAGAGAGAGAGAGAGAGAGAGGGAATTAATTGCTCAGACACTAACGCAGTGTTTGTGTTAACCTTCAGTTAACCTTGTTTTCACAGCAGGTAAACACTGAACAGATTTCTCTCCTGTGGTTTCTGCATCACTGGAGAATCAAATTACTCACGTTTGCTTTACATTTGGAAATGTAACGAACAGCAAATCTTTGGTGGCTTTAGAAACAACTGAAACACTTCAAAAGACCACAGCCAGCTGATGCTGATTTACTAGCTTTAGGCAAATCCTCAGAAGTCATTTTTTACTTGAGTCAAACATACAGTGGATATATATATAATTACATAGTGCTTACACACATAATGAATTACATTTTTACAAGTTTGAGTCTGCACTTGTGACTTTCTATTTATTATACTATCAAGCGATAGCAAAGATGTGAAAAACATGTTTTTTCTTCTTGCAAAGCGACTGTACACAAGATCACAAGTATCTCCTGTTCTAGCTATAAACACAAAAACAAAATGTAGGTGATTTGACTAAATAAAACACTGAGTTGTGCTCAGTTTCTCATCAGGCAGCATTCTGGAAAGCTTGTCCAAACTTAGCTACATAATAATGCAAATGTGGTATGGATTGAAAATGTACAACATCTCTCCACATGTTTCAATGAGGTACGAGTGACAAATAATTAACATTGGCTTATTGTCACATTTTTATTGTTGCCAGAAACTGAGACTGTGACTGGACATCCTCAGCCTTGTTTTTTGCTTAAGCTGTCCAAAAAAATTCCAGGAAAGAGATTATAGGGAAAAAAAACATGAATTGCTTTGAGTGTATTGCACCTACTGAACCTAAACTAAACCGAAACTAAACTTAACTGCCTCCCACTTCAGTGATCTAAGTCAGACACTGTGTTAGACTGGACCAAACCATAAGTCCAGGCTGTGACCTGTGCTCCAGTTTGCCATGGTGTTCTCCAAAGTCAGGCCAGATGATAGAGTCATTACCCCACAGTGGTTACCCTCAAACACATGACTGTTTTCTACCACTATGCAAACACATTCCAAAATAAAGACCACACACTCACTCTTTCCCAGAAAAACCCAAAAGTTCCATTACTACACAGAGAATGCAAACAAGCAAGCTCAATTCCAGTCTAAAACCACCTCTTTGGTACATAAAAGTTGTTTCAGTCTAATTCCAGGTTTGTCTTCCCTTGAAAATATTGAGTCTCAATATTCTGATTCAGGATAACAACCAGTTTAATTCTTTCTCAGTCTACATCTTATCAATGAAAGTAGAGCATCTTATATTCACTTATTCCTCGTCTTTTGGGACAGTTGGTGATGGCTGTGTTCCAGTTCACAAGGTACATGACTCATACCCAAATCTAAATGTATTTCCAGGCCAAACCCACTGGGCTAGAGCTTCTAACACTCTTAACCAGAGCTCAGAAAGAGAATAAGATTCCAGTCAGAATCAATATCCACAGTTCTCTACTCTTCTACTCTTCTCACCTCAATATAACACTCCTAAACAGATTAGAACAAAACTGGTTAATTATTTCAACTATTTACAAAAGCTGGGTGTAGGCCTAAAATAATAAACCAGGAGGTTTGGAAGGCTATTCAAGTTGTGCTTATATTGATGAGAATGCACACTGGCCAGTTGCAATGGAAATGTATACCTGGCTAAATAGTTTCTCACATCAAGACCTACAAAACTGATACAAGCAAAACTGTCATTTCATCTCATCATAGACTACATAAAAGCTATTCAATAAACTGTTCTGTACAATATATAACCACTAGGCAAAGTACAACACAATAAACAGAGCAGCTGGTCCACAGCAGCAATAGTAGTTCTACATGTACTTATATCAGATATTCATAGGCTGTGATTGAGCAGAATGGAAAAATGAATGTTATTATCTGTTCATTTGAAAGTTGCTCTTTCTGAACAGTGAAGGATAATTACATTGTCAGTTGCATTTTCGTTCCAAACAAAATACCATCCATTTTTCCTTTTTGTCTCCATTCCTCAAATCATTTTGAAGCCCTGCTCTTCTGCTGCGTTCATGACCAAGCGGAAATTGGGAAGTTTCTGTCATACATTTTGGAACAGTCCAATTGAACATCCATCTAACTCGTAATTCCCACTTGGAAAGGTAGTCTCAAGTGACGTTCTTCCCACATGGCCTTGTCCAAAGAAGTATTAACACGTTTTAAGCTTTTGAGCTTCTATTTGCGCATCATGTGCTGTTTGTTTATGATATCGCTAAATGCTGGAGGATATTTGGATAAACGTGAGGATACAGGCCACTCAAAATCATGAGGTTTTGGTGAAAGTCTACAGTGGCCAAATTGGCTGATTTGCTATTGTGAATCTTTCAAATATAAACGCTTTAAATATAAATGCATTCTCATTATTATCTTAGCAGGGGCGGAGCCAAAGTCAGGCAAGCACAGGCAGTACTGATATGAAGTAGTTTTGGAGGGAACAATCTAGTTCAGTAAATGATAGCTGTTAGATGGGCGACTAGTTTGTTTTCTGACTGGTAAGCGACCTTCTGCTGACTGAGGAAGGTTTAGTATCTTCCAGAAAATAGACATCATAGTTCATGCTCATTTTCTACTGGCTAACGCTTACAAGGTTCATGAATTTGCAGGGCTAATCTAGATGAAACTGACGTAAATCGAAATGTAATGCGAACAGCTGCGAAGTGAATTTTGCGTTTTTGTGCCTTTTCCCATTCAAGTAAATTGGTCTTTTCGCTATGCAGTCTTTATTCATGCTCTGTGTGACTGTAGATTTATGCGGTTATAATTCTTGACAACACAAAAATTCTGTCAAAAGTGTGGATTCTAAATGTTTAATTGATACATCTGTGTTTGTATTAGAGAACGTACATGAGTCTGATTTGAATTTGAACAGAAACATTTTTTAATTTTAAAAAAGCAATTACATTTCTGCTGTTTTTGTCACAGCCTGGAATTCGACATCAAAACAAACAGAAAACATCAAACATGCAGACCTAAGCCTGTCAATATGGAATGTATACATAATTCACTATAACTTAATTATCCAATTGTTTAATACTACAGGAAAAAAGAAAGGCTCATGCTGGACCTGTAAGGGTAATAATTTAATAATAGAATAATCAGTAAGGAAGACATTAAAACATAAGCATCAGCCAATGACCACCACAGAGGAACTGGTTAGTCTTCAGTTAGGGTCAGTACCAGCAGAACCCCCCTCCTCCCACAGCGTCCAGCGCAGACAGCATCTGCAGGAGTATAAAGACGCTTCACGGCAGGGACTCCTCAGCACATGTTTATGCAAGACTTACATAAAGGCCAGGCTCCTGCTAAATGGGCCTGCAGGGTCGAGGAGTGCACCGACTCTGACCAGCTATTGAACACAAAGCGCAGTCGCAGATAAACTGATTAGAGTCTGAAATACGGACGAGTTCACCAAGGAGCTCTGACTTCCAGAAGTATAAAGCTCAGCAGATTCAATTATGATCCTCTAAGAAAAGATTCAATTCAGTGCATCGCTAATTCTCAGATCTCACCACGAGTCTGGTTGGTTTCTTTTGATATGATACAGAATCATTTTTACAAACACACTGACACACAAATGTCACTGGAGAACCTGCAGTTCCAAAAGTTCGGTCGCCCTGTCATATTATGTTTTGTTGATTTTCTAAGAGAAAGTAAATAAACATATCCTCTACAGAGAAGTAGAGAAGTTTGGACACCAAGCATGTCTAACTGATGAGATTTGGGGTAAGGTTTGGTTTAAGTGGGAAAATTAGACTGTTTTGCAGAACTTTCAGTTTAAGCGGTGCTGTTATATTACGCTGGACACTGATGCTCCACGCAGAGTGAGACTGCTACCCGCTCCTCTGCTGCTGAGCATGTGGGAGTAATCTACTTGTAAATGTGCTACTACTTGATATATGTTCAGATTACACTGCTCACCTGCTTCAGAACATAAACCACTTCATAAACCACTTCCCAAAAGTCATACGGTTCACTTTTTTGTCTCTATACACATAGCGTACCAGTCAAAACTTTGGACACGCCTTATCTGAATGGGTTTTCCTGTATTTTTACTCATTTCCACATTTCAGAATAATAGCATCGAAACAATGAAGTGACACAGTGTCATAACAAAACCTCAGATTTCTATAACTTCGTAAGAGATGGAAAAACTGTTCTTAACTATTTTTATCGGCCCATTCATCATGAAGTGCTCAGGTTATGTAAAGGGCAGCTGCCATTTTCAAGAAAAAAGGTTACTTGATGTAACAGTATGACTGTAACAGTAAAACGTTATGTAGTAATAAAATGACCAAACCACTATCTTCCACATAAGATTCTTCAGTGTTGCCCCTCCTTGCTTTGATGAAGCTTTGAACACTCAGCATTCTCACCAACAGCTTCATGAGGAGCCATCTGAGATGGCTTTTCTAATAGGCCTGAAGATCCACACATGCTGAGACCTTGTAGCTGTTGGAAAACACTAGTTAGGGAGCAAAAAAATGAATTGAAAATGTTTATTTTGGAGATACATTCATACATAAGCATCAACCTCACTATTTATATTTGTCTTAGTAAAAATGTCAAGCATTTAAGCAAAAGCCTTTAAATAAAAGTGTCTTTTGGATTAAATATACATTCAATCAGGTGTGTCCAAGTCTGACTGGTGCTATAGATGAAGCTGTCAGAATGTGTGGGAGCACTAGTATAGCACATCTATTCCATTTTACTGTGAGTGTCCCAGTAATGAATCACATTTTACTCTGTTCCATTCATATTTAATGAGCGTTCGTCCACTCTGTTTATCATTAAAAGCCTCTTCACCCCACAGACCACAGCCTGAAAATGGCACACCAGGGACAAAACATCACCCACAATGTGTAAAAACCATAGAAGTGAGGAGAGCACTTTATAATTTCAGATTCAAATACTAATAGTGGAACTATTAATATCGGTTTATCAGGTTGTTTTTCTGTTGTATTAAAAGGCAAAGTAACATTCTGATTGAATGTCTAAGATTATTTAAGATATGCCACATATCACATTAGAACTGCTCAAACCATATTACCACATTACAGGAAGAAATACACAGACAACAGTATAACCTATACCAGGGTCGGCAACCCAAATGTTAAGAAGTCCTTTCAACAAAAATCAGTCCACCTCAGGAGCCACAATATTTCAAGACCATTTAGTGAAATCGTTTTACATTTACGGCATTTTGCTGACACTCTTATCCAGAGTCACTTACAATTTGATCATTTTACACTGGTAGGCCAAGGTGGTGTTAGGAGTCTTGCCCAAGGACTCTTATTGGTATAGTGTAGGGTGCTTAGGGTGCCCTGGTGGGGGATTGAACCCCAGTCTACGGCATAGAAGGCAGAGGTGTTAACCACTACACTAACCAACCATTTTGGCTGTAAATATGTCTTATTTTGTACTAATGTACTAGTATAAGCTAAAACATGCAACAAAAATGCAGACTCACTTTGCTCTGCTCTAAGCTTTAGCTCAGGTATAGCTGCTTTTCTCGCATCTCTTGGAGTATAATGCTACTTTTCCGCAATATTATAACAGTTTCCTTTAAAATGTCTCCAACCAACTTCTTGCTCGAATTTTCCTGTTCTACCTGAAATGGTTTCTGAGGCGCCAGAATGTAGACCTAACTGATGCACCATTTAAAGGTGGAACTTGAGAATTTGAGTGGTAAGCTAACTTCAGCTTCAGTGGTTGACAGCTTTTCGCAGATGAACCGATGAATGTAGCAGATGATCTGTATTAATGGAGAAGCACATTCAGTGGCCGTCTGTTACAGCTGCACTGTGTTAAAGACCGCCGTGTGAGATCTTTCTTACCTACTGCTTTAAGGCTCTACAATGATTCTCTGCAGAGATGGTACTGATCTCCTGCTGTCTGAACTGTGCTGAACCACATCACTGTATCTCCTCTCTGATCAATACACAGCGTGCAATATATCACAACTATTATTGTAATACACTTTCACTATGCACTTTACACTGTAGTTTTCATGCAAGTCATGAGTTAGTTTATGCCTATAATATGTGCTTTAGTTTACCTCATACCATTCAGTGCCTGTTGTCTTGTAAATACAATTAAATCTGCCTTATATTCCATGTAAATATGTATATATATATATATATATATATATATATATATATATATATATATATATATATATATATATATTCCATTTCTCTTGTACTTCAACTTATATCTAGATTTATTTCTATTTTTCTGCATAGTATATGTAAGTTTATGTGCAGTTATATGTCTTGCTACTGTAACACTGCAATTTCCCTCCGGGATCAATAAAGTTCGCTTGTTCGTTCGTTCGTTCGTTCTGTCTGTCTATCTATCAGGAAACCAACAGTAGTGCTTATGAATGCTTATAAGTCTATTCATCTCCAAATTTTTGGTGTTCTTCTTAAATGTGTGAGCGTATTTGCTTTTTCGTTAGCTACTAGCTAGGTGAGATTGTTGTCTGGCGTACTGTGTGACTTGCCGTCTGCGCACCAACCTTCAGGGTTAAAAGCTAGTGAATTAGCAGTTATACATTAAATCCAGCGTTTGTCAAACTGTGTTTGAACAATCAGCAGAGCTTTATTTTACTGCAAAGGAGGATTATTTTACTTTACCTAAAAACCATGTTCTGCTGACAACAGCATTGTGCATCTGTGTGATGATGTAAGAACACTGTCTGCTAACTGCTGGTGTTAGGCCTGTGCCTGGTGACACAGTAACAAACCCCACTGACAGTAATTCATTTACTGCTGGTTTAACAAACAGCTGTTTATTGATTTATCCTGTGAAGACACAGCAAGACATAAGTTTTAGTATGTTCTTCTATTTGGCAAAGAGTAATGCTGTGTTAGTTGTCTGGCTTGCGGCTAACAATATTTGCTTTCACTGTGTCCATGTTTTTCCCATTTTGTAGCTCAAACATAAGGAAGCTGAATAAAAGAATGCAGCTCCCAACTCTGAAATCCCACATGCGAGTAAAGTCGCGCTAACCTGCGTCGTTTTCAACCTCCACTTGTTTGAGCTACAAATTGGGAAAAAAGAAAGCAAGTATCGTTAGCAACCAGCTAGCCAGCTAACATTGGCGTTATAAGTGATAACTATGAAGTTCATGCTGCTTTTACCTTCTCAAAACAGCGAACCTTACGGTCAATGTTACAGATTTACCAACTACTGTGTGTATATGTTGACTGATCTAAAGCAAATACCACTAAAATCTCATTTAAAATAAGTGAAGTGAATAAGTGGTTACCTACATAAGAGGATTCTGTTACTGGCACAGGCCTGTATGCTTAGCTACATTAGCCTTGTAGCCCCAGCACAAAACTAAAGAGGCATACATTCAACAATAAACAAGTCATGGTTGATTGCCTACATTCAGGGTAAGGAGGAAGACTGTGTAAATGTGTTTTGTGCTGTTGGTTTCAGCTGCATTAGGCTGCAGTCTGCACGTGCTGATGGCACACTGGAGCTCAGACATTAACAGCACAGTGAAGGTTGTGTTGGTGCTGCAGGCGCTTCATGTGCTGCAGCATGCAGACTGAACACGGTGGAAACACTCTGATCTGCTGTGAGGCAGATACTGATTCACCGCAATGCTGAACACCATCAGAACACTGCTATTAGAGAGAGAGAGAGACTTTCCTATGTTATCCAATCTTATGTAAATATGTATGCAAGTGTATATATGTGTGTGTGTGTGTGTGTGTGTGTGTGTCGCTGCTGTCGGAAGAAAACCTCGCATCTCCAAAATGGTAACTTTGCAGGAGAAGGAAAAAACATACTTTACTTTTAATGTAAGTTGATGGAACCAGACATTTTTCCAGGTGATTTTGGGGCGTTTCTTTTGGTCCATTCATCATGTAATTTACACACACAGACACACACACACACACACACACACACACACGCACGCACACACACACACACATATATACATATATATATATATATATATATATATATATATATATATATGTGTGTGTGTGTGTGTGTGTGTGTGTGTGTGTGTGTGTGTGTATGAGATACATATCACAATACAGGGATTACAATTGAATATATTGTGATATTCTGCGATACAGTAAGCAAGCATAATAAAACACCAAATGCATAAAAACTGTGTAAAAGCAAAAGTTTAATTTTTATGCAATCAGAGTAGTGCCATTGCATTTGCATTCATCACAGTCCCTGTAACATCCAATATCATAGCACTCATTTTTGTGCAATCTGAGCAAATGAATCAATATTTGCCTACATCAGTAAAAATGAAAAGTTCATTTTTACCTCTTTGTACAACTCGGCCACAGTGATGTCAGTGATGTGCTGTCAGGAGGGTTTGGTGTAATAATTGTATACCAATTGTATTCATCATTACGGAAGCTTTGTTCTGATACATTGTGCTGCCTTGTCATACCGTATAAGCATAGGTAGCTCCCTAGATAAAACCACAGGCAGAACATCTGGATAGCCTAAAACACACAAAGCTGAAATAAACTTCTTATTCGCAACCTTCTTGTTCGAGCTGTCCCATTCCACCTTGAATGGTGCAGCAGCCATAATTAACACCTTTGTGCCAGAATGTAACTGCAGCACCATTTAAGGTCAAATGGGAAAATTTTGACAATAAGCTGGCAAATAGGAATTTGTCTTCAGCCTCATTTAATCTCTACTTAGGCTGGACTATACAAAATAGTGTGCAATAGACTTGAAAAATAATGTGTAATTGACTTGAAAGAAGGGTTAATATACATTAAAAACACAGTAATGATATAGGCATGCTAGCTCGATAGGTAGGACAAATTGTTAGAACACTGTTCTAAGTCTTTCACATCAGCCACTGGTGGTAATGATACCAGAGCCAGTTTATGAGGAGCATGGCCTCTTCCTATTCTCCCAATTATATCAAAAACTTGACTGCAAAATGCACCCATGAGTCCACAATGAATGGAGAGTAAATGGAACTAAACGGCTAAAAATCAAAAGTTAAAATAGTTTCTAATTACTCACCCAGAACTTTCCTTTAATTTGACTTTTTTGCTAAAAAGCAGCAGGACACTGGCATTACTGATACTGAGTGCTGATTGGCTGGTGAGTGGAGCAGCTCATTAGCTGTTCACGCTCACTGATGTTATGGCTGTACATGAGGTGCTGTTTTAAACCCCTAGAAGAGTACAACCGTGTTAAACAGCAGTGTTAAAATGTTTTATGCTATTAATTATTCAGGAAATAAATGTATTTTTTATATTAAAAATGTTTAAGCATTTATAAACTATGATTTTGCTCAAATGCACCATCTTAGCCCATTCATTTTGGACTTGTTCAGGAGTGCCCACTAGCATTTGAGTGGTAATTCTGCTCTCTACAAGTTCTCTGTTACTAGTCAGCTAGGCTTGCTAGTTCTAATGTTAGTGCTGTGCCCTTATGCTACTTGTTTACGAGTATAGGAGCCTAATGGCTGAAGAGAGATCACAACACTGCCATCTAGCAGTCAGGGGTTTAAACACATACAATGAATCATGGGCTGCCACATGCAGAGGTCACCAACTTTCTGCAGAGTCAATCACTACAGACCTCCAAACTTCATGCGGCCTTCAGATTAGCTCAAGAACAACATAGAGAGCTTCAAGGAATGAGTTTCTATGGCTGAGCAGCTGCATCCAAGCCTTACATCACTAAGTACAATGAAAAGTGTCGATTGCAGTGGTGTAAAGCGCCGCCACTGGACTCTAGAACAGCGGACACGTGTTCTCTGGAGTGACCAATCATGCTTCTCCGCCTGGCAATCCCATGGACGGGTTTGGCCGTTGCCAGGAGAACGGTACTTGTCTGACTGCATTGTGCCAAGTGTAAAGTTTGTTTTTCAGCAGTTCCAGTGAAAGGAACTCTCAATGCTTCAGCAGACCAAGAGATTTTGGACAATTTCATGCTCCCAACTTTATGGGAACAGTTTGGGGATGGCCCCTTCCTGTTCCAACACCAGTGCACAAAGCAAGATCCATAAAGACATGGATGAGTGAGTTTGATGTGGAAGAACTTGAGTGACCACCTGAGTGACCCATGAATTAGAGCGGAGACTGCGAGTCAGGCCTTCTCATCCAACAATCCATTGTGTCTGACCTCACAAATGCGCTTCTGGAAGAAGGGTCAAAAATTCCCATAAACGCACTCCTACATTCATATGCATATGCGTGTGAAGACAGACGAGTGAATACTTTTGGAAATATAGTGTATATACACATATAATACCGGAATACTCCTACATTAACTCTTACAGACAGTCCATATATGGAAATTAAGCAACATAATTACCACACTTCAGCCTTTTTTCACAGTCTGCTCTACTTATGAACAGTTGAGAGCTGTTTCAGATGTGGATCATTTATGTTATACTATTAATTAGGATGTACCCATGCAGGTTCCTCCACAATGAAGGCAGATACAAGTCACTTACAAACACAAATGTGAATTATCAAGGCAGAAAGACCAGATCTGAGCAGAAAACTCAGAATTAAGGAGTATTTATTGAATCTAGAGATGCAAAGAAGTAAAAAGAAAGAGGTGGAAGAGGAGAGAGTGTAGAACTGTCTGTAGTGTTGAGCGTGCATGGTCCGCATCAGTCCACACATGTTTTGTCACAGCAGGCCTCCACCATCGCTGCTATGTGAGACCCCATGTGATGTAACAGCCTCTTTCCACAGCGGTCCACACGCTTTACATAAGCAGCAGCACAGAAACGACATAAGATTCCTTTACACTCGCAGGGTCAAATTTCCAGTGAACTTTTAATGTGACAAGATCTTGCAGAAATGCAGAGGCTGCATTTCAGTCTTTTAAGTCTACCAGTGCCGAAACATTTCTCCTCTGTGATATGCCATGTAAATTAGCCTAGCTTGGGATTTCTCTCCAAAGCTCAGCAGGGTTA